>NC_054704.1:84433094-84498094 GCF_016097555.1 Gigantopelta aegis | reverse complement strand
GTTTTAACCATACTGGAACGTTTCATATGATTCTGCTATTTTACTGTGCTCGTGATATACACACTACTGTGTATTTTACTGACTGCCATGTTGGATGGTTCGGCCTGACCCCAGGACAAACATGCACAACTTGCCAAGTCGATCTTTATTTAGCAAGTGCTTGTTATTCGTTCCTTGCCTACAACTTTTTAACATGCATCGAAAAACAACTCGTGTTTTGATACGTATTTGGTACTTTTTGTATTTTGAATGATTTTTGTCAGCACATAAATTGTGTTCGGTACTCATGGGATTTTTATTTTTAATAGTTTTATCATTTCAATTGTTTATTAGTTATGCAATTAACCTAGTTCCTACAGACGGAAGCATAAGAAGGTGTGATAATGTTGCCTTCGCTCCCCGGTTGTCATGAGTAGGCTGTAAAGCGGGGGGTGAATGTTGTCAGTTGTTTCGGCATGTACGAATTAAAAAAAATAAAAAATCTGATCCATTATTTCCATATTGTTAATTTTCTGATATTGATTGTCAAACTACGATATAGATCGCCAATTGTTGATCGATTGTCAATGTATTTCGATATGCTGTGGTTGCAACAAAATAGGCTATGTTCTATTTATAGAACAACTCACTGCAATTAGTAGGTGCAGCGGAGAGAGGGTTCTGTGCGCATTTGGACAGCATCGATAAGCAGGGGGTGCACCGGGGGACGAATGTGTGATTGTGGTGATTCGTTATTGATTTTATTGATTTAATATTGACATAGCTGGCAGGGAAAGGTTAAAGGTCACGTGCTTGCGCGGCTCTTTAGTTCATCAGTGCGTGGTCTAGCGAACTCGGCCTTGTTTTGCGATTTTTAGGATTCGATGCGCGCGCGTTCATGTGTATTGTTGTGTGGCGGCCGGGTTATCGTTGCACGTACTGGCTAGTCATGCATGCGCGCATACGCCGTATGTGCGCGCACACACGTGCATTGTTGGATTTTGGTAAATTAAGGTATTTTGACTTGTGTGAAGTTCTGATGTCATTTATTTGTAGTTTTGACGTCAATCTACTTATTTTTGAAAGTACTTCTTTAAAATATGGTGTTCATCAACTTCATGCTGTATAATTGACCAAGATAATTAGGCCCTAACAAGAAATATCATTTGTAGTCCTTCCCACACTGCCACACTGCCACAAGGAACGCCTTTTTTTCATACTATGGAATTTACTACAAGTTAGGCATATTTATTTCTGAGCCAATTGTTTTCTAAACTGCACACAATTATTCTTATTATTATTCTTTTAATTGTGTGTGTGTGTGTGTGTTTGTTATTTCCCAAACAATTTTACTTTTGTTACTGTGTTAGTCAAACCGGAAGGACGTTCCTTTGGCATTGTCCCTAACCGTAACTCTATTTATTATAAGTATTTATAATCTTCTTTATACATGGCAGCAGGCCCATAGGTAAGGGGGGATTGGACAATGCCCTCAACAGGATTGAGAGTTCCGCTGAAATGAAAAAAAAAGAAAAGGATTTTATATATAAAAGTCCTTGTCCAAATGACCGGGATAATGTAGCCGGGTTTGCCACCCGTCGGACACTTCAGTCACCAAATCATTTATAGCAGTATGGTTAAATAATAACAATGTATTAAAGGGACACACCCTAGTTACGTTTATTTGTTAACCATTACGGTGTTGTTTTTCGCTATTAAACCCCATTTTTCACAAATAAAATTGGGAAAAATATCCGCCCGGTCCCCCCTTCCCCTAACCCTAACCCTAGCCCTAACCCCAGCCATAATCCCAACCCTAACCCTAACCCTAACCCTAACCCTAACCCTAACCCTCAACCCTCAACCCTAACTAAAAATAATAATGGAGGGGACCGGGCGGATATTATACCTAAAATTGCACTTTACTTACATTTTATTATTTAGAATACACATTTCCATTCTCCTGAAGTGCTTTTTGGTAATCCTGATGTTTGTAAAACCACGAAATGCATTTTCTGCATTTTTTCACAAGACGTGTTGTCGAGAAAAAAACGTTAAGCAAGCGAGGTCCAATCTATTTTTGGAGGGGATATTTCCATTTCAATGTCACAGACGTTGGTATATCACGTGACCGTTATCATTTTGGTTCGGTTTGTTTTCTCGTGCACGGTTCGCGCAATCAACATCCGATTTGTTGTTGTTCATTTGTGAGATTTTCTTCACAGTTCGTGAACATTTTCAGTAACAATAAAGTTCAGACAAGTAAGTGTCTCAATACAAAACGTTACAAACCCTTAAAACCAATAATTTTGCTAAGTCTTACGATATCTGGAGAGGGGATACAACCAGGACAGAACAGTTGGAACATGTCCAGGAGAGGTGAAAGGAACGCACTCCAGTCTGTGAAATTTGTCGTGACGTAGGCATTGTTGTGCTTCAAGCGACATCTACCGGTGACATCAGAATACTAACTTTCAAAATTATTTCAAGCAATTGGGACATGGGGATTCCCATGGTATTTATCGATATAAAACCTGCTTTTTCACTCCATTTGATAAAAACGTGATCTAAGTGTGTTACAGGTTTGTAGATTAACCAAATTATAATTTATTTTCGCTGGATGGAACTAGGGTGTGCGGCTTTAATACTTTAGCACCATCCGGTGACTACATACATACATACATGCAAGCTTCTATGGGACAGGAGCGCCTTTCTAATTTGGCACTCTTAACGATTCATTATGACCAAGATATAGATGTGAACGAGTTTGCAACATTATTCGCCCAACAACACCCGAGGAAAATGCAACTAGACTCTATTTATACAATGAAATGATATATCTTATGTAAGTTAGGGAGCAGGACATAGCAAGAACGTCTGTCTGAAGTTCCATTTGCTGAATGTTCGATCCTCTTAAGTGGACCCGTTTTATTATTTCCTTTCCCAACCAGTGTTCCATAACTGGTCCATCAAAGGACGTCGTGTGAGCTATCCTGTTTGTGGGATGTGGGAAGTGCATATAGAGATCCCTTGCTATTATTTGGAAAGAGAAGTCATGTGGCCAAGTGTCGATATAACTGTGCGTTTGCCATCGAATAACCGCTGATTAGCAGTCAATGTGTTCCAGTAGCCTTAAATTTGTTACAACTTTTGCCATGTATCATTTATTATAAATACATTGGTACGACCGAAAAACATGGGTTTTTTTGTCATGGCTCTGTGACCAGGCCATTTTACATGCATACCACAACTTGATGCAACTTGTTAACATATATTTCTCAACAAACGTTAATGTATTATTCTCGAGTTTAATCGGCGTCATCACATTGTTTGGCAAGGAGTTCTATATATATATATATATATATATATATATATAAATACCCCCCCCCCCCCCTTGCGTTGAATGAGTTCCGTCTACATGAAATTTCAATCCCCCTCGCTAAACATATTGGCTACGGTCCTGAACAGTGACAAAGGAAAGTCCTACTGGACACAATTTGTGTTATCAGTGTAATCACTGTATCACGTTTTTACTATACAATAGTGTAGTTCCATTTTGCATATATATTTTGTTCTTATAAAACCACATTATTAACAGAAATGTGGTGCAAATTGTAACATTTCCAAAATTTGATGGTGATTTGGACACTTAATTGGAGAATATACTCAACGGGCAACAAGGTAATAATGTTTATCTTGCATGAGTGAATTTACATCAATTCACAAGTGCAAGATAAACTGTATTGCTGAGTAGCAAGTTGGGTATTCTGTTTATTGCTCATTATTAATATTTATCATTTTATGGAAGATATTCAAACGATACTGTTATTGTTGCAATATTGAAAACAAGTTTGCAAGTTGAGAACAAGAGACTGTATTGCATCATAGCTATGATGTACGTATCGTTGGTGGCGTAAGTTAGATGTTGACATGACTGCCACAATGGAAACTATTTTTACACTTAATTAAGCGCTGCACACTAACATGATCAGCTATCGGTTTTTCTGCCAGAAAGAAATATTTGGGTATGGCACTATGGAATTGAATGCAACCACAGTCAACTGGGGGTATTGGAGGCTTCCCTAAGAAAGAAGATGGGTTACATTAGGGTTAGGGTTAAGAAAATCATATAGTAATGATGAGAGTAATAAATTTTGTCGAAAAAGTTAACCTAAAAAAATAAAATCTGCCAAAATATTTGGATATGGCGCCATACCCATTTTACCCTCTGGCAGAAACCCTGGCTATAACAAACAGTTTGGAGCTTTACCATTAACTCTGTGTATTTAGTAGTTCTAAACATATTGATAAACAAGACATAATAATCTTTGTATCTTGTTTGACAACCCGACTAAATGGATAAAAAAACAGTTACGGTTGTTTGTTGTTGCCTAACAGTTGTGACATCAAAGCCTATAGTGAAGAACTGATTATGACATCAAAATGCATCTTGGGGAAGAAATGTTTCCTTCTTTTCCTAGGGAAAGATAATTTTTCTTTCCAGACTTCTCTCTGCCTATATAGATATCATATATAGGTAATAAATTCACTTGTAAGTCAGACAGTGTGTGAGACATCAAGGCCTACAATGTTTCTGCCAGAAAAACATTTTTGGGTATGTCACTCGGTTAATGTGTGTGCTGAATGCAACTGCAGTTGACAAGGGGTATGGGGTGCCTCCCCCCAACAAGAAAATAGGTTAGGTTTACTTTAAGAAAAGCATACAGTAATGATAAAGAGTCATTAATTATAAATGTGAAAAGGTCAACTTTAAAAAATAAAATTTGTAAACAATTTGGGTATGGCACCATACCCATTTTACCCTCTGGCAGAAACCCTGGCCTATTCTCACATACATATGCATACAAGCTTTTTTTCTTCTTTTTTTTTACTGGGAGCAGTTTTACATGAATTACAATTAATATTATGAGTAGAATGATGGAAATACATGGTGAAAAGCTTTTATGCCGGCTAATTTTCCCCGAATATCTCCCATCATTTGTGCATAACCGATAAATGGGTCACACAAACTTTTAATTCTCAGAGGCCTGATATGCAAACACTGGTAAATATTCTAAACAAGAAAATGTATTTCCATTGTAATTTTAATTTTTTAAAAGACTGTTGAAACATCTTACATAGGCTGCAAATGCGGCAGTTTCTTTAATAATACTGGTATTTTTTTCTGAATTTTAAATATAAACAAGATCAGTGAACATAAACATAAGATAAAGGTGGAGGGGAGGGGGCATTTGCTGAATTAAATCTCCGAATTGGACAAAAACAAATAAATCCAGGTAACCCATTTCCTTTTTGTGTGACCCATTATATTTAAGTAAACAGTGATCCAAATTTTACACAAACAAAAAATAGATTACACAAAATTAGATTTGTGCGAGCAACACGTGAATGAAACTATCATTCTCGTAATTTACAGAAGCCAGTGTGTGTGTGTATATATATATATTTTTTATTTATTTTTTAAATTATATTTAATACAACCAGTCATCATTATACCTTCTTGGAGGCCCAGTGGTAAAGTGCTCACTTGATGCATGGTTAGTGTGGGATCAATCCTCGTCGGTGGCCCCATTTGGGCTATTTCTTGTTCCAGCCAGTGCACCACGACTGGTATATCAAAGGCCGTGGTATGTGCTATCCTATCTGGAAAAGTGCATATAAAAGATCCCTTGCTGCATTAGGAAAGATGTAGCGGGTTTCCTCCGATGACTACGAGTCAGAATTACCAAATGTTTGACATCCAATAGCCGATGATTGATTAATCAATGTGCTCTAGTGGTGTTGTTAAACAAAACAAACTTCTTCATCTTGATTACACCTTCTGGGGTGGGCTTGAGGTGCTTGCATCACAGGATTGAAACACCTCAGTGGATCCGTTCAACTTATTGGGTTTTCTCTCATTTTAACCAGTGCATCACAACTGGTCAAAGGCTGTACGTAGTATGTGTTTTCTGTCTGTGGAAAAATGGATATAAAAGATCCCTTGCTGCATTAACTTATTAAGAAAAATTTTACATAGCGGGTTTCCTCTATTGACTAAGATTCAGAATTAACAAATGGTTGACATCCAATAGCCGATGATTAATATATCAATCTGATCTAGTGGTGTCGTTAAACAAAACAAACTTTACATTATACCTTATATTTATACTTGGAATATTGAGAAGGAGAATTAAAAAGGATTTTTATTTTTGAAAAATAGTTTTTAAATAAAACTAACTTTTATATACATGTGTATGTCAAATCAGCCAGGACGTGACATTATATATTTTGAAAAATAATTTAATATATACTAAATATGATATGAAATGTGGCAAAGTAGTATTTTCATATGCAGTATATTATAGATATGATGTCCTGATACCTAATTTTTAAATTTGGTATAATGGTAATGAAATACTACCAAAAAATAAATGTCATCTCCTGGCTTACAAAAATTCTTTTTTCAAATACATCTGTCATTAAAACCCATAAAACGTAAGTAAATTGGCAATATATGTGTATATATATACATTCATATGCTTAAGGGTGTTAATGTTAAGCTATAATAAAAACTTAGTTTAACAAATCATTTTGAAATTTGCAAACCCATGGACCAGATGCCATGAAATGGCCCATATCCAATGTGTGTTAATGTTTGCAGCACTTGTTTTTTTATTTTACTTTATAGCATGTATACACATGTATGTATGTTTTCGTTCAAGATTGGTGAATTATTGGGAGGTAAAATCCAGTTTGGGCTACAACATATTACGGTGACAACAAACACCCTGTTTAAACACAGACACACGGTCTCACTGATATTCTAAACAAGAAAATATCTTTGATAAGTAATTTCTGTCCCCAATATGGCTCGGTTAATTGGAAACCTCTTACACTGGAAGCAAACTGGGGACAGTCCCTTTAATCATATTGGGATTAATTTGGTACTTGACATACAAATACACACAAAAGTATCGTTAGAAATAGATAATATAATCAACTGCATAATGGTTGTATATTGTAGACATTCATTTTACGTTGTCACGTTGGTGGTGTTTGTAAACAATATATTTGATACTGAATCAGAGAGTGACAGTCAAATTGTATATTTGATCCGTCTGATTTAAGATAAATAATGTGGCATAGATTTAAGATAAATAATGTGGCATAGATTTAAGATAAATAATGTGGCATAGATTACAAACGGAAGTAAAGAAACTGCTGTAATTGCCTACGGCAGTCGGCAATGCTGTGGAGATCGCTGTGGAGGTTTTAGTTTTCCACGACACATTTTTGCTTTGGAATATATTAGGTTTTTAAATGGTATGCTTTTTGCCTTGGACATGTTCTTAATTGCAGGGGTTGGTAAAGGAGTTCTATTTAGATACTAGATATAAATACATGTATCTTTAAAATAAATGCATGTTCATCCAAAATATTTGGTATTGTTAAATGTTTTCCTTTTAGGCCACTGAACTAATTTGTTGATTATTATCAGGAAAAAGATAAAACTGTAAAAAAATTATCTTATTTTCATATTCAAAACTGTTATGGAGGCTTCTTTGCAGTGTTAAATGAAAAGATTACAGTGACAAATCACAGAATTTCTAGATAGCTAATCTTTAGAATTTATTTAGTGTTTATTGCCTATGATATTGTAAAACTACAAAATGCAGCTTCAAAGTTGTCCCGACTCATGATTGCATTCGATTCTCAATCACTATATCCTATTTTCTTTTAATTTTAAACATTTGTGGGGTCTATCATTTTTTAAATATGACAGAAAAATACTATGTAAAGCTACATTAGTTACGCTGACTACAGCTTATTCAGAGTGCTGTGATACACTGTAGATGTTCATTCCTGGCTTTGGACATTCTCTGGGTCCGAACATGGGGCCCCTTCCAAAAGAAAGTTCCAATGAATATTCTCAATTTCTGTTCTACATATTCCCAATTTATCTGCATTTAATTAGGTCTGTTCTAACAAATTAATGTAACAATGATGTATGTCATCATTCAGTAGCCTGAAATAAATAAGTATGATTTACTCACAATAATTTTCCAAATTCCATCAGTCAGTCTGCCGAAAAATGCTGGATGGATCCATGACATTTAATAACATGTGATCATCCAGGGAACATTTTGTTTTCAAAATGTTGATTAGTGATATTTCTAGTCAGTTGAAAATTGGTTAGCAACTAACGTTTAATGTTTTAAAATTGTGTAGTGATACCTAAAACTTGTGTAGCGAATCGCGACATGATATTGAACAAAATGTTATCTGTAGCTGGCACTCGATACACCCTGATACACCTATAGATCCATCTTGGACATATCTGGTTATAAACCACACTTGATTTTTGTTTCTGTAGAAGAAGTTGGCGGAGAAAGTGAGTCTCGATCCTGATGATCCATTTGGTGAGCATGACGCAGCTGAACAAAAAAAGCTGGAAGCCATTGCGAAGGCATTCGAGGAGAAATACGTACGTTTGGTCTTATTTAATAATTTAATACTTATGTTACATAAATACAGGTCTGATTAGGCAGCATATATATGCATATACGGAAATGGGATCGGATGTAGGGTTCACATATATGTACTCAAACATATAATAATACATATATAGCAACAGGTCTTTTCCAGTGTAATAACTTTTGGTGGGAGCACTATTTTTATCAACTTCTGCATACAGTTTGGCATACAGGCATCCTTTCAATCACAACATTACACAATTGAAGTAATCATGTCCATATCTGGATGTCTTATCTGTATCTCTGCCAGTTGCAAATTTTAGCAATTGGCAAATTTTATTTTAATTTGGTGAAAAAAAATATTTGTAATTGATATTTTGTTGCAAAATGGCTATAGGATTTGCATATAATTTTTTAGATAATTTGGTAACATGTTTTGGTTACCCAGATTTAGCCCTGTGTATGCTTATCCAGATATATATGCAAACATCTCCATTGCAAATAATAGCAATTTGTGCCATATCTGTATTATCATATATATACATGTTACATTGTATGTATCCATATAAATATATATCATATGTGAACATAGCTTATATATCATCTTAACAAGCTACAAATAATACTTATTTATAGAGGTGCACATATCACATGTTGCAACATGCATTGAAAAGAAGAAAACTGTAGTTATGTTTATATTGTGCATTATTAAAGGATCTAGACGATGATGCATGAAAGGAGTTTAAAAAACATACATGTACTGTGTATATTAGAAAAGATAAAATTTAATGTATTGCTCGTGATATCTTTTCTTTGCTATTATGAAAAACATAGTGGCATCTGTGGAAACTTGCCATGTGTACAAACAAATACAGGACAACGAAAGAAAAGAATATTTGGGTTTTAACATATGTTTTGCATTACTAGATTGTTTAAGTTGATGGTATGACAGTCAATGCCCGGGGATAGAAACTAACATTGGTCCTTTCGCCCCAGGCAAGTAGAAATCACCAGTTCAGTTTAAATTATGCTATTGATAGTCGCCCTGGCTAGTACTTCTGATCAGATGTGACCCACCATGATACCAAGATAGACCTACACATAGACCTACACAATTACAGTTTGAATTTCATTGGCTCGAAACACGTGGGTGCTCAAGAAAGTGTTCGACACATCAGCAGTGTTTCTGCCAGAAAGAAATTTTTGGGTATGGCACTATGGAATTCAGTTCAACCACAGTCAACAAGGCGTTACGTTTAGGGTTAGGGTTAAGAAAATCATAGAGTAATGTCCCTTAATAGCTACCTATTATACACATAGGTTTAATCTCCTAAGAATGTCATAATAGTAGGACTAGCAATTTTTCTTCACTACTATAGTAACTTTTGTAGGCTACTAGTCCTCCAGACCAGTAAAATAGTTCTTAATTTCTACCTCTGATGCCATATTTTACTTAAGATGGCTATAATTCCACAATTTGTCAAAAATTCTGTAACAGTGTCAATGTCATATTTGTCATACAAATCTTGGAATTTGAAAAGGTAATTTTCTAGGCCTGGAATGTCCTGGAATTTGCAACTGCTGTTTTCTAGGTCTAGAAAGTCCTGGAATTTTAAAAAGGTGTCGTTTTTTAATCCTAGAAAATCCTGGAATTTCAAAATGAAAGTCGTGGAATTTCAAAATGTTATTTTCTATGTTTGTAAAGTCATGTAATTTGAAAATGTACTTTTCTAGGTCTGGAAAGTTGTGGTGTGATTCAAGTATGACCATCAGGGTGTTATCAGCTATGTTTCTAGACTGATAATCGACATCATTCTCCACCATTCACAAAACACTGTCATTTTTTATTGCCAATTTTGGTCTAAAAAATTCCCAATCCGAACGTAAATAATTCCTTTTTACTGTATAAAGATATATATTTTTTAATGATACAAAACACTTGACAAACGCCCTTCCCTCACTCATAACATTTCATAACACAAAATAAATATATCACTATGAATAAATTACAAGTATATATGTAGTATTACTAGTTTTTAAAATGAACCTGAAAATTCCATTTTTTTGTTGTAAAATGACGCTAAAATTCGCCAAATTTAAGTCAAGTAAAATTTTAGAAATAAAACCCTGTCCATATTAATACTTAATATGTTGCTTGACAAGTAACAATCCTGATCTGTAGCTCTCACAAGTCTACTTCTGTGTAACACATTTTTCATTGTCACTTTAAATTAAGGGTATCATTTAAATATAGTCACAACAGGTTGTGCAAAAACCTGTAACTGGTTTATCCTAATTTTAAATTCTCTGGGGCCTGCAGTCATTGCAGACAAATCCTTAAATTTTTTCAAAAAGTTCAAGGAAAGCCTAAGGGAAATGCTGTCTAAAAAGTCGTGGAACTTGGTTGATGAGAGAGTGTATGAACTCTGTAATGATGTAAAACTGGTATTTAACATGATAACCCCATACATTTTTTATAAATATACAGAACTTCACATACATTGTTTTTGCTTCCTATTTATTACACAAGTTTATTTTGCACAAGAATATATACATTGTACCATGAGATCCGCGTAGTGGTCGAGTGGTATGTTCTTTTGCAAAATAAACTTGTGCAATAAATAGGAAGCGAAAACAACATACGTGAAGTTCTGTATTTATTACATACCTTCTTTTATGTTTTACAAAAACGGTTTTTAGTTTAACGTAATAACATCACTTTGTTAAATCTATGATCAAATTCCTTTCATGGATTTGCTTAATGTTAAGAATCATGCTCTGTGGCAGCCTTGTGTAATGTTACAAATACAATGTGACGTAATTTGTAAATCATAGTCAGTAAATAAGGCACTAACTGCAGTAAAAATAAAAAGGGAATTCCCCATTTAAAAATTCTGGTCCAGATACAAAATAAATTTATCACAAGGCACAATATTTCACGAGAACCGTTGTTCTGTTCGCGTGTCGGTTACGCAACTTTAAAATCACGAGAACTGCCAATCGGTTACGTGGTGAACTATTACATTCTAAACTTTAAAGTACCATATATCAGTAATGAAAGAGAAAATCAGTTTGTTTTTAAATACATTCGAACCACCATTGTAGCACAGAATCGTAGTTCAAGTGTTTTAGGATTAGGTAGGCCTAACTTATAGGTTACGATAACTGTATTCACGTAACTGAACAATCAGTTACCTAAGTAAAACTCACGTGAACTGACTTCTGGTTATCACATGGTTTGAAAATGTCTTTATCACTATAGTAAGATTGAATAGGTACATGTATGTAATAAATATTATTATATCACAATATTCCTGGGTCTGTAGAACCCAACATACTACAAAAGTGGGTGTTTTTATTTTTATTTATTATGACCGGCCTCGAGGTGTCATGGTTAAGCCATCAGACGTAAGGCTGGTAGGTACAGGGTTCACAGCCCAGTACCGGCTCCCACCCAGAGCGAGTTTTAACAACTCAGTGAACAGGTGTAAGACTGCTACACCCTCTTTTCTCTCACTAACAACTAACCAACTGTCCTGAAGGAATCGATAGCCCAATTAGCTGATGTGTATGTGCCCAGGACAGCGTTCTTGAACGTTAATTGGATATAAGCATAAAAATAAGTTGAAATGAAATGAAAGTCATAAATTGTTGGGTTACTCAGGGTTTGATAAATCCACTAGCACTCTGTCCCAGCTAGTGAAGTTTTGGTTTGGGCTAGTGGAAAATATCAACCATATTACCATAATACTTAGGGCACTAGCCAAAGCTTCTGTGAGGGTTAGCGACTTCCTCAAAGATTTGTTGAACTCTGGGTTACTACATATCAGTCTGGCTACTTCTGACATATTTTTCATGTTTATTTGTTGATTTGTGCAGGCCCCCAGATTGAAAACACAAGGAGGCTGTGACCGGCTGAGTGACCTTGTTGACTTAGGCGATGGGTACGATGACACTGACCATTTCATCGACAACTCTGAAGCAGTGAGTAGTTTACCTAGCAAAGTGATTACAGTTGCTCTGGTATTTTTATATATAATATAATCACACTGTGAGTAGTTTACCTAGCAAAGTGATTACAGTTGCTCTGGTATATTTATATATAATGTAATCACACTGTGAGTAGTTGACCTAGCAAAGTGATTACAGTTGTTCTGGTATATTTATATATAATGTAATCACACTGTGTGAGTAGTTGACCTAGCAAAGTGATTGCAGTTGCTCTGGTATTTTTATATATAATATAATCACACTGTGTGAGTAGTTGACCTAGCAAAGTGATTGCAGTTGCTCAGAGGCAAAATTCACAAAGGTCTCTTAGGCTCTGCTAGACAACAAAGCATCCTCTTTGCAAGTATTTTAGCATTGCATTGCGAGATTGCAAATTTGCGAGAGTTTATTGAATTAGGCCCCTGTATATATAATGTAATCACAATGTAATTCCAGTTGATGATTTTTATTTTTAAGAACAGTCTTGAAGATAATTTTTGCTTTAAAAAGAATAAATAAATTGTTATTATTTAAGAGCTATTTTGATTTGGTATATACAGTGTAGATATTGTAGGCAAAAAGGCATTCAACACATATGGATCTAATAAATACTCTGTGAAACGGCAAGATTGAAAAAATAAAACTGTTAATCTATACAGGATAAATAAAATAGCTGATTACTGCTGTAACATATCAGCTTTATCTTGCTCAGGTTGAATGGCGAATGTCGCTCCACAGATCCTCGCAGTATTTGGCATTCTTACCATTGCAGGATAATGTTGATATCTTAAGAAGAAACCAGTTATTCTCTATATACCTAAGGATGAGAGAATTATAGGTTATTAAACAAGCTTCCATTTCGTATCGAGTGAAATAATATTCAGTTGTCACAAGTTTTAACGAGTGACAATGAAAATTATTTCACGAGGGACGTAAACATGATACGAAATGGTAGCAAGTTTAATATCCTATTTATTATCCATACTCGATGTTAATTTATATCACTCAACTCGTTTGGTTGATGTTCCTGTAAGGTTGTAGTGCACCAATCGATGACATCACGAAATGTTACATCCTACTTGGCGTTCTAGTGGGACATATCCCTTTGATATGTACCAAGAGATTTTTAACCATATGGGTAATAAAGCTGTGATCTACACACTATACTCATTGAGTAGAGAAAGAAATATCTTGATGGCCATCTTTCATGGGATAGCTCTTTCTTATATACTTGAGTATGAGACGAAAGGTTGTTTCTGATTAGTGTATTATAAATACATGTACGTAGCTTTGTTGACTGTTTCGAAAAGAACTCGGCTGAGAATAAAAATGAAAATAGACTAATATTATATATATCCTCAGTCAGTAGAGCACTCGCCATGACTGGTATATCAAAGGTCATGATATGTGTATGTAAAAAGTTGATGGCTGCCAATGGAAAAATGTACCAGATTAGGGCTAGCTATGAGTAAAAAAAATATCCAGTAACCAATGATTAATAAATTAATGTGTTCTGGTGGTGTCATTAAACAAAACACACCTTTTTCCTATATATATCACACCAAATAATTATAAAAACTATTTATAATCCTGAATGGATGTTTTTTTTAGCAAAATTTAGCAAAAAGATGAAAAATCCAACACAGTCACTTTAGACTGTACGTTATCAATTTGTAACATACTACAGCTATCTCTCTGATTGGTTGTAACTTGAGGTTGGTAGCACTTGAATGTACTTGTAATGGTAATCATTGTTATTCAATTGTAGTTAAAATGTTATACATTTCTATCTTTTTTTTAGTATGATGAACTGATTCCAGCATGTATGACCACAAAACTGGGAGGTTTTTATATCAACTCGGGCCATCTTGACTTCAAGTATATATCGGATGATTCATCGGAAGAATTCCAAGTGAACAACAGTGTGAAAAAGAAACGAGTGAATGTGAGGATGCATACTAGTAATCATTTACTGATAGCTTTGCAAAAATGTATAATACTTAATGCAGGTCACGTGCAATTTTATTGCATCATAAAAGTTGGAACCTTTATTACTTATTGCTTTGTTTTATAGCTTAGAATACACTTGTTTAATAGTGACTGCAGATAGAATTGTTCTGACTGCAGGTAGTATTGTTCTGTCTGCAGGTAGACTTGTTCTGACTGCAGGTAGTATTGTCCTGACTGTAGGTAGAATTGCCTGACTGTAGGTAGAATGGTCCTGACTGTAGGTAGTATTGTCCTGTCTGCAGGTAGTATTGTCCTGGCTGTAGGTAGTATTGTCCTGACTGTAGGTAGAATTGCCTGACTGTAGGTAGAATTGTCCTGTCTGCAGGTAGAATTGTCCTGACTAGGTAGTATTGTCCTGACTGCAGGTAGAATTGTCCTGACTGTAGGTAGTATTGTCCTGACTGCAGGTAGAATGGTCCTGACTGTAGGTAGAATTGTCCTGACTGTAGGTAGAATTGTCCTGAGTGTAGGTAGAATGGTCCTGACTGTAGGTAGAATTGTCCTGACTGTAGGTAGTATTGTCCTGACTGCAGGTAGAATGGTCCTGACTGTAGGTAGAATTGTCCTGAGTGTAGGTAGAATTGTCCTGACTGTAGGTAGAATGGTCCTGACTGTAGGTAGTATTGTCCTGAGTGTAGGTAGTATTGTCCTGACTGTAGGTAGTATTGTCCTGACTGCAGGTAGAATTGTCCTGACTGCAGGTAGTATTGTTAGGTGCTGTATGTTTTATTATATGTGTAACCAGTGGCTACATAAAAATAATGAAAATGTTCTGATTTCAGAGAATTGATTCTGATTCCGAATCCGATGAAGAACAGCCAAAGAAAGGACCACAGGTAGACTGAAGTGTTCTTTTAAAGTAACAGCAGGGCTTCTATAATTTTTATAAAATCCACTAGCCATGGGATCAGTGATTAAAATATTTTACTAGCCACAATTAAAATTCACTAGCCCTACTTTACTTTAAGTTAATACAATTTTACTAAATAATAATAATAATCAGATATGTCGCCTAAAGAGGGAGATAGAGCTTAAACACACTAACACTGGGGGTTGGGTAGGAGCAGAATATTCATATTTATAAAATAGACTTAGCTGCAACATTTGACTTCTTTTTTTTCACTAGCCATTGGGCATGGCAATAGTAATTATTTACTAGCCCAACACTGAATATCACTTGCCATGGGAGTGGGGCTACCATAATCTAGAAGCCCTGGTAACAGACTCTAGTTTTTAAACACTGCGACATATTGTTCACTTTTAAAGCCATTTTTTTATTTTTTTATTTATAATATTCATTTTCATGTACCTGAAGTGGTGTTGGTCATCCATGTTATTGTAATGCCCCAAAATGCATTGTTCATAATGATAATGTTAAAAATGTACATTCATCTGAGAAGTAATTGTTATCAAGACAAGCTCTAGTTATTTTCAAACTATTCCCGCATTTAAACATCACATACTTTTGCTGCTCTTTGTTATTCAGATGTGTCTGCGACTTCTAATAATTAAAGGAAATTGACACAATTCTCAAAGCTATTGGTGGCATTATAATTACTGTAATTCAGGAAATTAATATCCTGTTGCGAATGTGGGTGTGTGTGTGTGTGTGGGTATATGTATATTGTCACAATATTTATAAATATAGACTTCAGTGGGGAAAAAACAAGCACATCAGAAACTTGCAATGTTTACCAAGCACTAATGGCAGACGGGTTAAACAGCAAATTTTCACATGTTGCTAGTGAAACAGTTTGCAATGAACATACTGTTTTATTTGCAAACAGATTAAATACAGAATAAAGGGGATAAGCCAGTCAACTAAAACAGCCCTGGCCTGGCGCTTATGGAGTCTGGACCGTATGGGGTTTCCTGTCTTTATCTGTGTGGTCCTTAACCATATGTCTGACACCGTAAATAAAATGTGTTGAGTGCATTGTTAAATAAAACATTTCCTTCGTATCGCCAGGTTTATTGTCTGGCATGTTCAGTTTGCATCTGGATATGCTTGTTTACATAGAGATCTAGCAGCATTTCTTTTTAATGTTGCACTGAGGGGAGATAACATGAAAAATGCAGCAGATAAATATGGAGCGTGTTGTTTTATTTTAGAAGAGGAAGTTCAAGGATGGAGTGGAGGTGGAGCGTAAGAAGAGGAAGAAACTGCTGCTGGGTCCCGACGGAGAGAGAATCAAGATGAAAAGAGGACGGAAGCCGCTCGATGACAAGCTCAAAAAGTAATTAACCTTCTGGGGAACTGGATTTAGCTCAATCGCTTGAAGTGCTTGCATTGCAGAATCGAACCACCTCGCTGGATCCATTCAGCTGATTGGGGTTTTTCTCGTTCCAACCAGTGCACCACAACTGGTCAAAGACTGTGGTATAGCTTTCCTGTCTGGAAAAGTGCATATAAAAGATCCTTTGCTGCATCAGGATAAAATGTAGGGGATTCCTCTGATGACTATGAGTCAGAATTACCAAATGTTTGACATCCAATAGCCAATGATTGATTAATCAATGTGCTCTAGTGGTGTCATTAACCAAAATAAGCTTTAACTTTTAATTAACTTTCTGTAGGCAATACATCTTGCAAGCTGACACACTGTATAGGGTGTACACCATCAAATCAAATCCTATAGACAACAGTAGTAACATGTGGCTAAAACTCCTACCTGCAGCGTGCCAGTCGACATATACACCATGGATATAACTATTATAAGTACTACCACATGGCTCTCCACGGGTTTCTTAAAAGCTAGTAGCCAACTGGCGAGTACACAATATAATGAACCTAGTAAGCATAATCATCAGTTATTAATATCTTAATAATTAGTATAACAGGATTTCAAAACAAATCATATTTACTGCAGCTTAGATTGTCAGAATTTGTTATAGATGCCTTTATGTTTAGCCCTTTTTTTCACCTGAGCATGTGTGGTATGATATTATGTACAGGAAGTTTACTGGGGACATTGCCATGCATTTATTTTATCAAATTATATATTAGGTAAAACTGTGGTGAGTGGATGAAGAGATTTGGCAACTGAATATATGTCGTTTACTAGCAGCAAGCGAAATAAAACCTAAGCATTGAGCCCTATACCAATTATTTTTGCTTGATAACAATGGCAGAATATTTTGATCATTTTGAGGAATTAATAGCTGATTGTAACAGATAATTTGATAATAAATTACCGTTTTACCAACAGACATCAGGAAATATTGGGATATGAATCATTGTTTGTTTCAAAAAGTGGTAGTGGTGTCGTGGTTAAGCCATCAGACATAAGGCTGGTAGGTACTGGGTTCTCTGCCCAATACCAGCTCCCAACTAGAGCAAGTTTTAATGACTCAGTGGGTAGGTGTAAGATCACTACACCCTCTTTTTCTCTCACTAACCACTAACAATTAACCCACAGTCCTGGACAGACAGCCCACATAGCTGAGTTGTGTTCCCAGGACAACGTGCTTGAACCGTAATTGGATATAAGCATGAACATAAGTTGAAATGAAAAATTATAAGGGAAGTCGTCAAACCAGCCACAGAACAGTTAGGTTTTGTTTTCAGATTGATCTTTCTTTTCGTTTTCCGGATTGCCGATGGCCTTTAGTTAAGTTAATGGGTTAAGAAAAACAGGAACATAAAAAAGAAATTGGGACATAACTTGAATATATTCACCTGATCTAAAAATAATCTATATTTTGTTTTAGAAAAAAGAACTCTCCCACCGTGGCTGAACTTCTGAAGCAGCAGACAGCGTCTACCTCTACTCCTAGTCACGTCGTCAACGGCTGCAGTGACGATGTTGAGAACACTGTCAGCAGCAGACAGCTGGAGAAGTCCATTGAAAGCACGTTCGACGCTGTCCTCAGCGAAGCAATGGGAGGCGACTCCGGAAGTCATGACGGAACTGACAAGAAGCCAAGTAATCCCGAATCCATCATCCCTCTACCTCTAGACCTGCCAGCCAGCCTAATAGACATAATAGAGCAAATAAAACAGGTATTAGTTTAATAACATTACTCTTATAGATATAATAGATCAAATAAAACAGGTATTAGTTTAATAACATCACTCTTGTAGACATAATAGAGCAAATAAAACAGGTATTAGTTTAATAACATTACTCTTATAGACATAATAGAGCAAATAAAACAGGTATTGGTTTAATAACATCACTCTTATAGACATAATGGAGCAAATAAAACAGATTGGTTTAGTAACATCACTCTTATAGACATAATAGAGCAAATAAAACAGGTATTGGTTTAATAACATCACTCTTATAGATATAATGGAGCAAATAAAACAGGTATTGGTTTAATAACATCACTCGTATAGCTATAATGGAGCAAATAAAACAGATTGGTTTAATAACATCACTCTTATAGATATAATGGAGCAAATAAAACAGATTGGTTTAATAACATCACTCTTATAGACATAATGGATCAAATAAAACAGGTATTGGTTTAATAACATCACTCTTATAGACAATAGAGCAAATAAAACATATTGGTTTAATAACATCACTCTTATAGATATAATGGAGCAAATAAAACAGATTGGTTTAATAACATCACTCTTATAGACATAATGGAGCAAATAAAACAGGTATTGGTTTAATAACATCACTCTTATAGACATAATAGAGCAAATAAAACATATTGGTTTAATAACATCACTTATAGATATAACAGAGCAAATAAAACAGATTGGTTTAATAACATCACTTATAGATATAATGGAGCAAATAAAATAGATTGGTTTAATAACATCACTTATAGATATAATGGAGCAAATAAAATAGATTGGTTTAATAACATCACTTATAGATATAATGGAGCAAATAAAACAGGTATTGGTTTAATAACATCACTTATAGATATAATGGAGCAAATAAAACAGATTGGTTTAATAACATCACTCTTATAGATATAATGGAGCAAATAAAATAGATTGGTTTAATAACATCACTTATAGATATAATGGAGCAAATAAAATAGATTGGTTTAATAACATCACTTATAGATATAATGGAGCAAATAAAACAGGTATTGGTTTAATAACATCACTCTTATAGATATAATGGAGCAAATAAAATAGATTGGTTTAATAACATCACTTATAGATATAATGGAGCAAATAAAACAGGTATTGGTTTAATAACATCACTCTTATAGATATAATGGAGCAAATAAAATAGATTGGTTTAATAACATCACTTATAGATATAATGGAGCAAATAAAACAAGTATTGGTTTAATAACATCACTCTTATAGATATAATGGAGCAAATAAAACAGATTGGTTTAATAACATCACTCTTATAGATATAATGGAGCAAATAAAATAGATTGGTTTAATAACATCACTTATAGATATAATGGAGCAAATAAAACAGGTATTGGTTTAATAACATCACTTATAGATATAATGGAGCAAATAAAATAGATTGGTTTAATAACATCACTCTTATAGATATAATGGAGCAAATAAAACAGGTATTGGTTTAATAACATCACTCTTATAGATATAATGGAGCAAATAAAACAGATTGGTTTAATAATAATAGAGCAAATAAAACAGATATTGGTTTAACTCTTATGCATCCAGCTTTACAATTTAAAAACATTTTATCACAGTTTCTGTGAAATTTGTAATGTTGAATCTACATTTTTCAACCTCAAACTGTAAGAAAACAACTAATGTAACACTGTCTTGATGTATGTAATATATTTTAGGATATCCTAGTTTGTCCAATAGCCTAATAAAATTTACACAAGCACTTAATTAATATTTTAAAATATTTTTTAAAACCCTTTGAACACAGTCGTTGAAATCATTGTTTATGACGCTTTCAGTAAGTTTATTTTCACTTTCACTTTCACAACAAGTAATCCCAACTGTCATCTTCTTCAATATCCATACCATCAGTTATTGTTGTCGACTAAATCCTTTAAAACTTCTTAAACTTTCATTAAGTAATAATGTCCATGTTTTGAAAGAAATATTTTACAAATATCAAGTAATAGAATCCATGTGTGCATGTTACATCATCAATAATGTTTACACATACTTAGACCTTTTTCTGGTTTTCCTTTTGATATTGCAATAACAACTTCAATACAAATACCAGTCAAAACATACACTGAACATGTTCCATTGTTATTCTGCGCATTCTAGTGTCAAGATAGATAACTCCTGTCAATGTTTACAGCCATGTTTGCTAAGATCAGTTGTGACTCGAATAGGCTTTTACATTAGTTTTGCATATATCAGTCGATAATGGGAGGGTACTGGTTTGTTGATTAGATTTATAAATAGATGATTCTGTTCGATGACAAGGCACTTGCCACTTGTGTGATATGTCATGGATCTATTGCCAACTTAGTTTGGGTTTCCCAGTCACTGGTAAATCAAGATACTATGGTATGAAGAAAAGTGTTAAAAAAGATCCCTTGTTCTTGTTCAGCAGCAGTTGACTATGTGACAGTTTATGCTCTCACTTTATAAATAAAATGTCAAAATTATCATAATTTAGACACCAAATTGGCAGAGGTTAAAACATATTGACCTTTCACAGAAGAATCATTACTTTAAAAAAAAAATTGTATGATGTCTGTGAACATCACTGAAATTTTTTGTAGCACTTCTGTCTTCTTTCTAACACTTTTTTTTTCTTCTCTTTAACACTTGTTTCATCTTCTTTGTAGGCAGCTCGTGAATCTCGGGAAGGAAAGTGCAAGTTTTTCTCTGGGAATGTCAACAAACTGTTGTTAGAGTAAGTTTTTAGATGTATGTAAGGAAACCATGTCTGGATATTTTAGTAGTCTGTCCTGTATTCAACTAACAGGCATCAAAATAAATCAAGAGCCATTGCTCAGATTACCAGAATGTTACTATGTGACAACAAAGTCTAGAACAGTAGGTCATTCGCGACAATATCTCATTAAATCTTCTTCTTCGTCGTACGCTCAGACAGTGACCCCAGTGGCTCGAACAAAAGCTGCTGTATTCCGTAGGTTCTCCAAGGGGCCAAAGAGTTTCTCCTTCAGGGGTTCATCTGAAGGTTAGACTGTCTGATTAAATAAAAACAACAAACACACTGGTCAGTTGTGTTTAAGACTCTTACCGGTCCAATCGGAGGGAGCTATGGATTTCGTTTCGGTCCGTCTGTCTGTTTGTCCGACATATAGTTTTCCAGACTTTATTTTTCACAATGCCTCAATGTATCATAATTGAGCTGAAATTGTGTGTATAGTTTTTTTCATGTACTGTTAAGAACAAGTTTTACTTTCTTGGTGATTTATCCATTTTTGAAAGAGTTACGGCTTTTTAGAGAGCCCTATAAGTTCCACAATCATATTACATGATGCAGATTGTCACCACAGATGAGAATTCTCTGTAGCTGTGATATTAATCTTTTGGGATTGATCCCCATCAGTGGGCCCATTTCTCATTGCAGCTAGTACACCACAACTGGTATATCAAAGGCTGTGGTATGTGCTATCCTGTCTGTAGGATGGTGCATATAAAAATTCCCTTGCTACTAATGGAAAATTGTGGCAGGTTTCCTCTCTAAGACTAAATGTCAAAATTACCAAATGTTTGACATCCAGTAACTGATATTTAATAAATCAGTGTGCTCTAGTGGTGTCGTTAAACAAAACACAAACTTTTGCTATTAATCTGTGTGTTATTGGTCTTATTAATCTGTTTGTAAGTTGATGTTAATCTGTTATTGGTCTTATTAATCTGTTTGTTATTATTCTGTTTGTTTCAGTATTGAAATTGGCTCGCGTCAGATGGCGTTTGGTCACCGTACAACTATATACACTCACCTGTCGTCCTTCCTACCATGTAGCAAGGAGACGCTAATCAAACGAGCCAAGAAACTTCGACTTGGGCAGCAGAACGATCAACTCAGGAAACCACTCAGGAAGTTAAAGGAAGGTGAGGTCACGTAAACCACACATTGCTACACAGTTACATCGTGTGTGTGTTTGTGAGTTCATGTGAATGACACATTATTATAAAGTGACATAGTGAATATGTTTGTGATTTCATGTAAACATACACATTATTACACAGTGACACCATGAATATGTTTGTGAGTTTATGTGAACCACACATTATTAGACAATGGCACTGTTTGTGAATTCATTTGAACCACATATTATTACACAGTAACACCGTGTATATGTTCGTGAATTCATGTGAATCACACAATATTATACAATGACACTGTATATGTTTGTGAGTTCACGTAAATTACACATTGACACAACCACGGCTGGCTCTGGGTCAGCAAAATATTTCGCCAAATTGTCTATTAAATTTCAAAAACTGCAGAAACGCACTTATTTTATAACAAAATATCAATTATTTCATGAAATTATTTTGCTAAATTAAAATAAATTTTGCAAAATGTTGTTGAAATTCGTAATTGGCGAATTTGGCGACTGTCGGACTGTACAACGTGTATATGTTTGTGAGTTAATGTGAACTACACATTACACAATGACACTGTCTGTGAGTTAATGTGAACCACACATTACACAACGACACTGTCTGTCTGTGAGTTAATGTGAACCACACATTACACAATGACAGTGTCTCTGAGTTAATGTGAACCACATATTACACAATGACACTGTCTGTTTGTGAGTTAATATGAACCATACATTCTTACAAAGTGATCCCGTAAATATATTTGTGAGTTTATGTGAACCACATTACACTGTCGCATAAACCTGTAAGTTGCAGGTTTATTAAACCTGGTTGCTAGTATTTTGTAATCATGTCATGTGTTACAGAATGAGAAGGCCGGATTGTAACTTTAATCTAAAACTAAAGTGAAATACAAAACATGTAAATGTTGACACTTTGCTCATGTTTTCAGTTGTGGACAACGTGATGCCATTACTCCAGGAACAATACGAGGCAGAACACCAGAAAGCTTTACAAATGAGGTACCTGTATTGTTCATATTATAGCTACACTAATTCAGTTTTATATTTGTTATAGCAAAAAACAAGTACCCATCTCTCACTGTTTTCTTTCCATTTTGCATGACAATCTGCACCAGTTTTGTCACCTCGTGATTATTTATCATTGAGTAATCTCCCTTTGATCGCATGGATGCTATTTCTTACACTTGAATTGTGTCTGGTAATTAAAAAATAAAAGATACACATGATAATTGTGTTCGTTAATAATTTGGATTAATTTCACAAAACAAATTACTGGAAAATCATAAGTTTCATTGTCTGTTTGCGGTGCTAACAGTGAATCAAATACTTACAATTTATTTAGAAATTTATAAAAATAGCCAATATTGATTTGTTGATTTGTGTGTTATAAAGAAATAATAAATAAAAATGGACGACTTTTACAGAAGTCATACACATATAATAAAATGGTGCAGCGATGTAAAATAGGGTATAAATAGACGCTTGGTTAGAAACAAATGTGGATTTCCAAACTCATCCTTGTTTTTCACCAAGTTAAAATGGCAATGACTTTGCATTGCAGACAACATTGTATGGTGTTCGAAATATTTCATGAATTTGGAGATCAACATCATAAACTGAACTGATGTGTCAGTCACCCGGCTGGCTGGTGCTAGTAGTGGGTTTTGGTATTGACTTGCCTGGCCACTTTTTTTTTTACCCATTTTGGCAAGCCTGCGAATGCATTTCTGCAGCCCATAATATTAATTGGGAGGGGTGGAATGGGTGATAAAAATGTGCAAAAATTTAAAATAAAATGTTTGTCTTTTTCTTACAACCAAAACTGGTTTTGTCCTACAACTGAAACCATACTGATTCAGTGGTTAACCACACATCAGTACTAACAATCACTATAAAAAATTATATTTAAAGTGTTAAATTCAAAAACAAAATTAAAATTCAAGGCCATTATAAATAGTTTACAAAAGACATTTAAAATGAAGCATTTATACTATAATAAAATAGCAGTTATAATACTGTGTATGTTAAAGAAAATTGGAATAACTTGATTTGTTTAATCTTTTTAATCTTTGCAAGTTTGAATTTTTTTTTTTTAAAAACCTTTCCTTCTGTTTTTCAATAAGATAGATCCTATCAATCCTTTCTCGATTTTTCTTTCGGTATGTTTTCTTTTCCTCTTTTATTTTATGCTTTTCATTGCTCCATATGAGTACTAACATTTTATGTTATATATTTTATTTATTTTAATAGATTTGATATAATTAACCATCTAGTAAGGCAGTGATTCAGGGTTTCCAATCCCTGCTTTTGTCATTGATCAGGGGATAATTAACAAACAAGTGTTCAGGTTTGTTTTTGTTAACGACACCACTAGAGCACATTCATTTATTAATCATTGGCTATTGGATGTCATACATTTTGTAATTTTGACATATAGTCTTAGAGAGAAAACCACTACATTTTTCCATTAGTAGCAAGCAATCTTTTATATGCACCATCCCACAGACAGGACAGCATATACCACAGCCGTTGATATATCAATTGTGGTGCACTGGCTTGAATGACAAATAGCCTAATGGTCTCACTGACGGGGATCGATCCCACACTGACAGCGCATCAGGCAGGCTCTTTACTTCTCGGCTACATCCCGCCCCTAAAAAGTGTGTTTGACATTAATGTAATTGTGTGACTGTATCCCTTGACAGAGTTGAAAACAAGGAGAAGGGCGAGGGAGACAGCAGTGTCAAGGATTACGCCTCCACGGAAAGTGACGAGGAGGAGAAAACCAACCAGGACTTGACAAACAAGAAGAGAATTATTGGACCTCGCAAGAAGTTTATGTGGACAGACCACATCAGGTATGTTAACTTCTTTTTAAAGTCATCATTGTTTACTTGTTTGTAAAGTCATAATTATTTACTTCTTTCTAAAGTTATAATAGTTTACTCCTTTCTAAAGTTATAATGTTTACTTTCTAAAGTCATAATTGTTCACTTGTTTCTATAGGTTTAAATGTTTACCTTTTTTCTTAAGTTATACTTGTTTACTTCTTTCTACAGTTATAATTGTTTATTTTGTTCTAGAGTTATAATTATTTACTCTGTTTTAGAGTTATAATTATTTACTCTGTTTTAGAGTTATAATTGTTTACTTCTTTCCAGTCAGTGAAATAGAATTTATACGTAGTACCCAGTACCTACCAGCCTGTAGACTGATGGCCTAACCATGACACCACCGAGGCCGGTCGTTTTTGATATTGTCCATAATATTTAATTTTGAAAAAATTGCCTGTGTGATATTGCTAATGATGTTTGTTTTTCTTTTAAATTTTTTATATTGCCCATAAGTATTTGTTTTGCCTGTGTGATAAGTGTGTTTTATTTTTAAACTTTTAAAAATATTACCAATAATGGAGGGGAGGGGAGGTTCCACAAACTGCCTTTGTGATAGTTCCCATAATGTTTTTAAACTTTGAAAAAAATGTTTTATTTTTTAGGGAGGGTCTGTGTGATGTTGTGCGGGTGAAGATGCAGATGTTTACTGTGTCTAAAGTGCGAGCTCAGACTGCTGAAGAGTACCTGCGAGCGTTTCTAGATGCTGAAGTCAAAACACTGTGGCCTCAGGGCTGGATGCAAACCAGGTGGGTACTATCAGCAGTGTTCAAGATTAATGATATCCCGATATCCCAGGGATACCAGAATTTAATTTCGGATACCAGACTTCAAGAACCCAGTAGATTTTGAAATGGTAGTATCCAATTGGGATACTGGCTAAAAAATTTAATCTCGAACACTGAGTTACTATCGTAACTCCAGTGTGTACTATCGTAACTGCAGTGTGTACTATATTAACTCCAGTGTGTACTATCGTAACTCCAGTGTGTACTATCGTAACTCCAGTGTGTACTATCGTAACTGCAGTAGCTACTATATTAACTCCAGTGTGTACTATCATAACTCCAGTGTGTACTATCGTAACTCCAGTGGGTACTATCATAAATCACGTGTGTACTATCATAACTCCAGTGTGTACTACTGTAACTCCAGTAGGTACTATAACTCTGAAGTCAAACCTCTGTGGCCTCAAGGCTGGATGCAAACCAGGTGGGTACTATCGTATCTCCAGTTTGTACTATCATAACTCCAGTGTGAATTATTGTTAACATTCTGTTTTACGAAAACAATTATTATAATTAATGTACTTGCTACCTATAAATGTATGTATAGTTATTGTAAAAAACAAAATAATATTATGTATTTCCTTTTTCAGGATGTTATTTAAACAAAGTCGATCGGTTCATGCCAACTGGACAAACCAGTGAGTAGATATGTCTATGTTCAAATTGTATTTCAGTTTGCTTCAAGTCTGTGAGTTCTTCAGTGCTGAGTTACATGGGTTTTTAATACAAACATTATTGCCTAGAATAACATACAAGGTGCTGTAAATATTAAATAATTTATGGCTTTAACTGGAATTAGAAATGTTCTACTTCACCCTTTTGTTTATTAGGTCAAATTTTCGTTTTACTGTAGTGCCATTGGGCAATTTCTCATTCCAGCCAGTTCACCACAGTTGGTATATCAAAGGCCATGGTATGTACTATCCTGTCTGTGGAAGGATGGTGCATATAACAGATCCCTTGCTATAATCAAAAAGAGTAACTCATGGCGCGGTGGCAGCGGTTTCCTCTCTGTCTTTTTCTTTGTTGTTTTTTGTTTGTTTTTTTATAAACAAAAGTTAGGACTTCAGAATATATGAAATTGTTCTGCTGTTTCCTTTCAGAAATAAAGCCAGAAAGACATTACTGACGGCCAAGGCAGCCTCTCCCACCCCACCCACCATACCGGTAAACCGGGACCTTGTAAACAAGAACCCCCTGGTTACGCCGAGTGTGAAGAAAACTACAGATGTGGTGGAAATCGTGAGCAGCTCGGGAGAGGAGGAGAAAGTAGTGAGTGGTCCCGATCTTGACTCGGACTGCATCAACATCGAGGACTACATTACAAGTGAAGATTTCGATTGTCTTCTGTCGTCGATCGGGACCGCAGAGCCGCAGATCTCCATGTTACTGGACTACCCCGACAAAACCCCAGTCACTACCACCACTGTGGGTAGCAGCGCTGGCAGTACGACGGTGAAATCAACCTCGCTCGTGACTCAACCCAAACATTCCACAAGCGTATCTACTGAGAGCACTGCACACATATCTGAAACACCGGCACGCAACCTAGTGGCCGACATACTGCAGAAACCTTCAGCAACCAAAACCAAAACCACGACTTCGCTTCACAAACCAACAGCTGTCCTGGCAGGCAGCCGAGAATCGCCCTTCATGGCCGAGTTCCAGAAACATTTGATTTTGAGTGCGGCCGTGAGCACACAGGACGAACCTCCTCACAGCATCAGTAACCAGACAACCGATCTTTTGTCTACTCCAAGACTTCAGTCCATGCTCACCAGTCCCTTGTCATCCCAGTCGGCCAAGTACCAGTCTAGTGGAAACAAACAGTACGAGCAGTTTCTGAAACAACAGAATTACATACACTCCGAGCCGAGACCACAGAAGGTTGTCAGTTCTCACCAGAGTAAATCACTTTCTCAGGTACCAGGTGCTCAAGTGAATATAATAGACTCCAGGGTGAAGGTCGATTCCAGTCATGTGAAACAGGATCGGGGAAGTGTGTCGGCAAACTCTATAATAGACAAGGAAGCCATGAAACAGCTTCACCAGAGACTCCTGCAGATGGCTGGGTCGGGCAAGATGTCTGGTCTGGTTAAAGACCGCTCTCATCACGGGCTGAGCTCCCAGCAGACGGAGAGCAGGAAAGCTCACGATGCACACAAATCTTCAGTGGACAGTTCGGTCAGGCATCAGTTGTTTAAACAGCCTCTGCCCGCGAGCAACGCAGCTCAGATGAGGTTATCTCCTCAACAATCTAAAACTGTGCAGAGCAGTGGTCAGAAATCCTCAGTGTCGTCATCAGGGAAGAGTGACATGCAGATTTATCAGTCGGGAACGCTGCACAGACATCCGGCACAAGCTCACCAGAAGGCGCCGAGTGCGGGTCAAACCCAGCAGAGCTCTGGTCTCGCCAACAGACAGCCTTCACCTTCGCACGTGTCGCGCACGTTGTATTCTCCGGCCAACAACCGTCAGTCTGCATCGTCTTATGTGGCGGTGGCGTCATCGACGACCAGCAGACAGACGAGCGTGTCACAGGTGCACGGGAATTCCCAACTTTCCTCTATGGGTGGCAGGCGGCCGGGGATCACCCACGGGTCACCGACTAAACTGACCGACTCGGCTTCAAGAAACTCACCAACGTCGTCTAGAGTCGCAATGTCCCCACACACCTCGCCGACCACGAGCAATTCACACATCCGAGAACAGTCCACCAGTCAATCGTTTCTGTCGAAAGTCATTGAATCGGAGATGAAGGCCACTTCCTTGCCGCAGTCATCTCACGTGAAGGTTTCTCAGTCAAACCGAGGCGGCGGTGGTCAGAATAAAGGTCAGGTAATGTGGCCGGCGAGTCAGCCAGAGAGGGTTGCGCCGTACAATACATCGTCCGTGTCGAGTGTGTTGAACTCTTTCTCGGGAGATCTCCTGCCGGGATACCAGAGTCTCAAACTGTCGTCCTCTTCCTCGAGGGACCACCCGGTAACGGGGTCATACGCAGTCGTGTCGCCATCTTTACAGCAGCAAGGTTCAGCTCTTGTAGCAGGTAACAATTTGGTGTTATTATTCAGGTGATAACTGTGTTGTATTTGACTATTTGTGGACGTTAATGCAGGTTTTAAAGTTGCAAATTGAGTTTTACCGGCGATGAGGAGATGGTAAAACAGATGTTTGCGATTGTAAAACCAACATGAACGTCCACAAATAGTCAAATACATCATAGTTATCCCCATTCTAATTCAATAAATGCTTTTTTTTTTTTTATTGTTTAAATAATAGGCCTAATTTTTCAGAATGAATGCAGCATTAACAAAAACCTGGTAAATACTATTGTGTTTCAAGTTATCCGTTTTATCAAATAATTATAGAGCAAGCCGATTAAAAAATATGTTTTTACGTGTAATACAACTGTTGCTACTAATATAATTTTTGTATTTTATTGTTTTATTAATGACAATACCAGCCATTATTACCAATTTCACTTATTCCGAACACTCATCACGATAACTGCTGCTCAGTAATGAAGATTCATAAATCGGCATAGTTGTCGTTATTTATTTTCACATTTTTGTCAGCGTCACACACATGACGTCACAAAAACGTTTATAAACAGCATTTATGTCATAAAATTTAAGGGAATTGAGAAATAAAAATAAAAAACACAACCAGTTACGTTCACTATTTGCAAAAATGTAAGAATATCAGACTTCGGACATAGGCATTTGTGGTTGTCAACTTTAGAAATGATACTTTAATAAGTGGATGGACGTGGATATCAATAGAGAGAAGTCATGGCACTGTAGTGGGTTTTTTTATGTCCCCAGTAAGCTGGTAAAACTGTCTGAACAGTGCATGTATACTGCTGTTTGTAAAAGGTAGCCTAACTGGAGAATGTTTTTACAAATGTGGTGAAGTCCAAACTTTATAAAGACTGGGGGTGGGATTTAGCTTAGTCAGTTGAGCGCTCGCTTGAGGTGCTTATGTCGCAGGATCAAACCACCTTGGTGGATCCATTCAACTGATTGGATTTGTTCTCATTCCACCCAATGCACCACAACTGGTCAAAGGCTGTTGTATGTGCTTTCATGTTTGTGGGGAAAATGCATATAAAAGATCCCTTGCTGCATTAAGAAAATGTAGCGGGTTTCCTCTATTGACTACGAGTCAGAATTATCAAATGTTTGACATCCAGTAGCCGATGATTAATAAATCAAAGTGCTCTGGTGGTGTCATTAAAGAAAACAAACAAACTTTACTTTGTAAAGACTGTGATATCCACATGAATGGCTTGTTTGATGCACTGTGAAAGCTTGTGTTAACAGGTTACAAGAATGGATTGAATCACCTTGTAGGTTGACACAAACCAGTGATATAATTGTTTGAATCATAAAGCATAATTTTTATTAAATTGTCATCTGGAGAACTTAAGAGATGTCACAATTAGTTTATATTTGACACCGTCTCTACAGCCACTGATTAAATAATGGGTTGGGAAGTCGTAAACCAAGCATTCTCCTTCTGTTTCCTGATTACTGGTAATATAAGTGAACTTTACGCTTTCAGGAAGTCGGAGTTCGCACTCTCAGCCTGTTAGCAGCAAAACAGCACGGCCGACAACCTTCAGCTCGCAGTCGGGTCACCCGATGTCACCTCAGGTCACACAGATACAAGGGCAGACAACTCCAGTCACTCAACTGCAACCATCACCTCAAATACCAGGTAGTGCATTTATTGATGTTTTAAATAGAATTCTTACTAATGTTTTGGGCGTGACATAGCTCAGTGGTAAAGTGCTCACTTGATGTGTGGTCGGTCTAGGATCGATTCCTGTTAGTGGGCCCATTGGGCTATATCTCGTTCTAGCCAATATGAGCCGGTATATCAAAGGCAGCGGTATATGCTATTTTGTCTGGGATGGATCATATAAAAGATCTCTTGCCTCAAATGGAAAAATATAGCGGGTTTCCTCTCTCTAAGACTATATGTCAGAATTAAGAATTAACAAAATGTTTGACATCCAATGTGCTCCGGTGGTGTCATTAAACAACACAATCTTTGTGTCGTCATTAAATCAATGTGCTCTAGTGGTGTAGTTAAATAAAAAAACTAACTATTATTTCCCATATGGTTAAAAATATTTTTGTACATATTAACTGGGACGTAACACTTATATTAACATATACACATGTATGTTGTATGAAATATTTTTGTACATATTAACATATACACATGTATGTTGTATGAAATATTTGTATATATCCTAGTTAACAATTTTATTAAAACTTTTGCTTTCAGTTTCTCTCAAAATATACTAGTGGAAAAAAGTAACTGTGTAACCTAAAAAATCGGATGAAAATAAAACCGCTCAATATTTTAGCCTGATGTCTTGTACATGTTACCAGTGAACGCACCGCCACACAATAGCTGGATCAATACCGTATTTGCACGTGCAGTTTTGCTTCTGGGACATGAACATGTTTTTCTCATTTTTTTCTCCCAACATGTTACTTTTCAAGTTTTTGTCGACTTTTCAACTGTCGGGTCATTGCATGCCAACCGGGGGTACAGAAAAGCAGGTTATTTCTGTTGAAAATTGTAGCAGAGCAATGCCCAGGTTAAAAGAAAATGACCGCCTTCGCGCAATTGGCATGATCCAGGCTGGTATGCGCCATCGCGCTGTCGCTACGCAATTTGGTGTACACATAAACAGTATTCAGGCTTTGTGGAGACGTTATCAACATGTTGGTAATGTCAGAGACCAACAACGTGCAGGCCGTCCACGCGTGACGTCACGACAGCAGGACAACCACATCAGACTCGTGTACCTCAGGAATCGATTCCAAACGGCAAGTCTGACAGCGCGGACCATTCCTGGATTGCGTGCCATTAATCCCAGAACTGTACGGAATCGATTACGTGAACATGGTATCCGTCCGCGACGCCCGGCTGTCCGTTCAGTTTTGCTAAGACGTCATCGTGTAGCACGTTTGGCTTGGTGTAGAAGACACTTGCACTTTAATCGCCGTGACTGGGCGGGTATACTGTTTACGGACGAGTCCAGGTTTCACTTGGACAGCAGTGACGGCCGTTCAAGAGTGTATCGTCGTGTTGGAGAACGTTTTAGTGACGCCTGTGTTGTGGAGCGACGTGCATTTGGCGGAGGCAGTGTCATGGTTTGGGGTGGCATCACGTCAACTGGACGAACACCTCTTGTGGTCATCGATGGCAATTTGAACGCTGTACGCTACCGTGACGACATTATTCAGGCTCACGTCATCCCATTTGTGCAAGGACAGCAACGTCACATCACGCTTCAGCATGACAATGCTAGACCTCACGTCGCCCGGGTGGTAATGGGATTTTCTAGCACAGCAGAACATCGATGTGTTGAAGTGGCCTGCGGTCTCACCCGATCTTGCACCAATCGAGCACGTCTGGGATGAGATGCAACGTTGTGTACGTGCACTGCCTAACCAGCCGCTGACGTTGAGAGCGCTTGGTCAGACGTTAGTACAGATCTGGAACGGCATTCCCCAGGCATTCTTCAACAATTTGGTAGGCTCTATGAGGTGACGGTGCCAGGCCTGCATCGATTCAAACGGTGGCCATACGCGCTATTAACTTTGTGAACTGTTTTTTTACCCCCCATGTCTTTCATCCCCAATACCGATGAAATGACGGATGCTGTGACATTTTAAATGAATTGACGTTTTGCTTAATTGCCTAATAAATAATGCTATATGATCATTTTATCGTTTTATGTCTTGAAATTATGTTTTTATCAACATGATAACCATACACAGTTACTTTTTTCCACTAGTATATGATTCTTTGTAACATTAGCTAGCAGTACTAACACGAGAGCAGACTGTTGAGATCACTCTGAACTTGATGTGCATAGACTCAGTATGGTGATGGGTGGCTAGATAGACTGAACGCCTACTTGTGTCATCATGTCAATGTAGATGGCTTTGAAATTAACTTAGTATTCAGTGTTTCTGACAGAATTTTTTTTTTGGATATGGCAGAATGCAACAGCAGTCGATAAGGGGATATGGTGGACCTCCCCCCAGAAAGAAAATGGGTCAGGTTTAGGGTTAGGGTTAAGAAAATCATACAGTAATGATAAAGTCATTAATTTTGTTTAAAAGTTCAACTTAAAAAACTAAAATTTGCAAAACAATTTGGGTATGGTGCCATACCCATTTTACCCTCTGGCAGAAACCGTAGTATTGATTGCAGGACGTAGTTCAGTGGTAAAACTTATTTCACATTCCAGCCAGTGCTCTGGTATGTACTGAAGGCATGTACCTGTGGAACATACACACAAATAAATATAATATTCATTTCATTTCATTTCATGTTAAATATCTGTGGAGTTTCTCAGGGTTTATGCTTGATCCCGGCCAGACCGGCCTCGGTGGCGTCGTGGTTAGGCCATCGGTCTACAAGCTGGTAGGTACTGGGTTCGGATCCCAGTCGAGGCATGGTATTTTTAATCCAGATACCGACTCCAAACCCTGAGTGAGTGCTCCGCAAGGCTCAATGGGTAGGTGTAAACCACTTGCACCTACCAGTGATCCATAAATGGTTCAACAAAGGCCATGGTTTGTGCTATCCTGCCTGTGGGAAGCGCATATAAAAGATCCCTTGCTGCCTGTCATAAAAGATAAAAAATCGATGTGCTCTAGTGGCGTTGTTAAATAAAATAAACTTTTTTTTATCCCAGCCATTAGCAAGGCCATACAAAATGCTCATATTTCATGACTAAATTTAAAAAGAAAAATTTAAACAAAAACATTCCAACAAACATTAAAATTAAATTTAAATTGTCTGTAAACAGTTTCACTTTGATGTATAAAACATAATGTCAACATATTTCAACCAGTCCTAAAAATTTTACTTAATTAAATTTTTTCTTCAATTTTTTATTTTTTTTTTTTTTTTTTTAATTTTAAAAATTTAAAAATAAAAAAATAATATATATATATATATATTTTTTTTTTTTTGTAATATACCGACCTCACTAAAGTTTTATATTGCTAATATGTTTCTTGTTTCAGTTTTGCCAAATTTTCAGATTGTTAATATTTAATGATTTACAGAACATGTAATTTAGTTCAGTAGTGCTTTAGTTGTATCTAGCGGCCACCACATCCATCTTGTTAGAGTCGCATCGAGTTCGTTTGTGTCGTGGCTCACTCTGTAGATTGCTTTGCTGGTTTCAGGCTTACCTCCGCTCTACAGCTCATCTCACAGTCTCCTCTCTCGGTCCTCCCCTCTCTATGGACTGCCACCCTTCACAGGTAAATTCTTTACTGTCTAGATGTGCTATACTAGTTAATAGGTCAGTTCTTGACTGTCTAATGTGCTATATATATCATTAATATGTCAATTCTTTACTGACTATATGTGCTATATACTGTTCACAGGTACATTCTATGTCTAGATGTGCTATATACTGTTCACAGGTGTATTCTATGTCTAGATGTGCTATATACTGTTCACAGGTATATTCTATGTCTAGATGTGCTATATACTGTTCACAGGTATATTCTTTGCCTAGATGTGCTATATACTGTTCACAGGTATATTCTATGTCTAGATTTGCTATATACTGTTCACAGGTATATTCTTTACTGTCTAGATGTGCTTTATACTGTTCACAGGTAAATTCTTTACTGTCTAGATGTGCTATATACCGTCCACATGTAAATTCCCTCTCACGGGTAAATTCTTTGTTTACATGTGCTATGTAGTAGGCAGACTATCATTGTTCACAGGTACATGTATGTGTTGTGATGTGTTATCAGGGTTTGTAGCTACTTGGTCTTTGAAAATCTTTGAAAGTCTTTGAATTTTAATAAAAGTCTTTAAATTCTCACAAATCATAGTCAAAGCAATGATGATCTTTTACAGCTGCATACACTTGATATTTTCCAGTTACAAGGTTTTACCTGTCATGATACATGTAAAAAAAACTAAGAATTTGTTGCCATGGACAGCAACGTAAACAAACTGATTTGGTATTTTTATCACATTCTATTGTCTTTGACCGCTGTGTAAAAGTCTTTGAAAATGGTAGGTAAAACTCTTTGAATTTGTTTGGTCTTTAAGGCTATGAACCCTGTGTTATGCTATAAGTATACATGTTATTAAGGTGTACAATGCAGATCATATTACCCAGGTATTTGTCACTAACAGTCAGTTAATACAGATCATATTACCCACATATGTGTCACTAACAATCAGTTAATACAGATTATATTACCCAGATATGTGTCACTAACAATCAGTTAATACAGATTATATTACCCAGATATGTGTCACTAACAATCAGTTAATACAGATCATATTACCCACATATGTGTCACTAACAATCAGTTAATACAGATCATATTATCCACATGTGTGTCACTAACAGTGACTTAAATACAGATCATATTACCCAGGTATGTATCACTATCACTCAGTTCTGTTTGTTGTTTCAGACTCCACTCATTCCACTCATTCATCTCACGGTTACTGATTCCAGTCAGCGTCGAGCTGTTGACGGTGGCAGCAATCCTAGAACCTTGGTGTTTGTGTGAATATTCCTCACTTGGTTACGAATTCCAGTCAACATAGAGTTATTGGTGGTGAAGGGAACCATGGCACCCATGGTAGGTGTCTGTGTGACTATTCCTCATTTGGTAGTGCCAATATTCCTGATTTTGCTACTGATTTCTGTTCCACACAGTCAATGGTTATGACTGGAATCCTAGTAGCTAGACAGTTGCGCAAATATTCCTCATATGGCTACTGATTCCAGTCAGCATAATGCTGTTGGTGGTGATGCAAGTTCTAGGAACTAGATAATTTCTTTCAACATAGCAGTTTCATAGCATTGATATATTGATATTTGGCTACTGATTCCTTTCAACTTGGAGCTGTTGGTGATGGGAAATGTCCTCATTTATCTGCTGATTTCATTCAGCACAGAATTACTGGTGACAACACAGTTATTGATGAAAACAGAGTTATTGGCGACAACACAGGGTTACTGGTGACAACAGTTACTGGTGACATACAGAATTATTGATGAAAACAGAGTTATTGGTGACAACAGTTACTGGTGACAACACAGAATTATTAATGAAAACAGAGTTATTGGTAACAACACAGAGTTACTGGTGACAACACAGAGTTATTGATGAAAACAGAGTTATTGGTAACAACACAGAGTTACTGGTGACAACAGAGTTATTGGTGACAACGCAGAGTCATTGATGAAAACAGTTATTGGTGAAAACACAAAGTTACTGATGACAACAGAGTTACTGGTAACAATGCAGAGTTATTGATGAAAACAAAGTTACTGATGACAACATAGAGTTACTAGTGGTTACTAGCAATACTGAATGGTTTTATGCAAATATTCCTCATTTCCTATTGAGTATATTTCACATTGATATACTGATGATGTTGACAGCAGCTGTAGATGGCTATGCCAGTATAAGATTAGATAAATATTAAAACCATTATGTTGCTGACTACCAATACTCACATGGTTGTGACTAAAGACTCCTATACGGTAAAGTCCAGGACCCAGTTTCACAAAACTTCGTAAGTCTAGTTTTACATGTAAATGTTAATCTACAACTAAACCATTACTAACAGTACAACAAATACCATTTGAAGTATGCATATTTCATTTTCTTTTGTCCTTCCAATGTTCCATCTTCCATAATGATGTAATTTTCTCTGTGAAATCGATGCCAAACACATGTAAGTGAACCATTTGTATAACTGCTAGTCACAGACATAAACTTACGTGGCTGTATTTACGAAGCCTGTTTATCTTAAATGCCTTAGTTACACATGTGTAAGTGTCATAAACAGCTTTGTTTTGTGAACTTGGCTCCAGACGTCTACACCTGTACCAGTGCCTGCTGGTCCCACCTGATAGAAATAACAAGTCCATTCTGATGCTTATCTTGAAGAACTTTGTCGTGAGAGAACTGAACAACTTGGTGGACTCCACAAAATAATAAATAACTGAATGTCCAGTCGGACAGGAGCTGGATCTTACTGATGCTCTACATTGATCTCTTTTGGAAGATGCGACACGAGCCAGTGTCATACATTTCAGAGAGGTTTCTCTGAATACATCACAGCTTGTCTGACTATCACAGCTTTATGCCAGTGCTGGTTGATAGGTGAACTGATTGCAATATGTTTCAGTGCTCCCATCATCCTCAAAACAACATTTTACTCCCACCAAATAACCATAAAGACAAAAAGTGCATCAGGCTTTGTATAACATTTACAGTGTCTCCACGACCTTCTTCCCAACCACCTCCCTAGATGTGATAAACCAATATCCTAATACCTGCTGTGTGAGATCTGTACAGTGGAGAAGATTCACAACAGACTTGGTCTCGGCTCAGCCACTAATCACACATGGAGATGTCCTCATTTTGTAATATGTTTCCTACTAATAGAGCCTTTTTAATGATTAACTTAGTATATTAAATATTATTGTTTGGAAGTGTCTTATATATCCATTGTATGTGTTTTCGTCCTGATGTTTATAGTAGCTCAAACTGGATTTTACTTCCAAATAATTTTGTATTTACAATTTTTTTTAAAAATATATATATATATTGATAAGTAAAATTAAATTTAAGCTACCACAAACATTGGAATGACCAGAACCGTGTTGGACATACAGACCGTGATATTGTAAATAAGTTAGTGTTTTAAATAGGATCTTTGTTGGAAACATGTCACAGTGGCGTCGGGAATCTACAAGACCTGGGGCCCAATTCACAAAGTGCTCTTAGGCTCTGCTAGACAACAAAGCATCCTCTTTGCAAGTCTTACAGCATTGCACTGCCAGATCGCAACGTTGCGAGAGTTTAGTGAATTAGGCCCCTGCCCTTGTATTAAAGACCACCCAGGGATGTACAATTAAGACCTGCCCTTGTAATGAAGTCCACTTGGGGATCTATGATATCTTCCCTTATAATAAACACTACTCAAGGATCTACAAGACCTGCCCTTGTATTAAAGTCCATCCGGGGATGTACAAGACCTGCCCTTGTAATGAAGTCCACTTGGGGATCTATGACATCTTCCCTTATAATAAACACTACTCAGGGATCTACAAGACCTGCCCTTGTATTAAAGGCCATCCGGGGATCTACAAGACCTGCCCTTGTATTAAAGGCCATCCGGGGATCTACAAGACCTGCCCTTGTATTAAAGACCACCCAGGGATGTACAAGACCTGCCCTTGTAATAATGTCCACTTGGGGATCTATGACATCTTCCCTTATAATAAACATTACTCATGGATCTACAAGATCTGCCCTTGTATTAAAGACCACCCAGGGATCTACAAGACCTGCCCATGTAATAATGTCCTATAAAGCCCCATGGTCCTCAGATAATGTTGTCTTGTACTTCTGGATGAAAATTGCTTACAACATTAATTTAGTTACGTCTGTTTGGATCTTGGCTGTCTGCCTACATTAGTTCAATACAGGATTTTGTATGTGGGCATTTGGTACATGCCATACTTTTGACAATGTTAGTTTTCATAAATACCTGTTACATATGCATCCTATTGATTTGTCGAGATGTTCTGTGTTCAGAACAATTCAGCTGATCGTGAACATAAGCATTTACTCGTTTCCAGACAAGATTTCAAAATTATGGGCTTTTAAATAAGATCTGTATGCCCAAAAACAGTGGACATGACTAAGTGAAAGTGAAAGTGAAGCAAGGAACAAATTTTTGGACAGAAGTACTATACCATGTGGTGACAGGACTGGCTACCTTTACGTTTGGGTAAAACACGTGCAGTTGTAGGCTCAAGTCTCAAGTGTGTCCATTTAGTATGTATGCAAAAGCAAATAATCATATTTTAAATTCTCCCTCATTCTCTTTCTGTATAGATTCATGCAAAAAAAACTAAATAATAATCCGTTAGTCCTAAAGTGAATACTTGATGGAAAGAAGCTAAATAATTCAACGTATGTAAGGAATTGAGTATTTAGGCATAATCTAAACAATTAATTGGTCCTGATTAATAAAATATGTGTAAAAATTTGGATAATTATTATTGCACTGTATATTGTTAAATGAAAAGATAAAAATTGTATTTTATATTAAAATCACTTTTTTGTTAAATATAAAATGGTGTAGACATGGTTGAAACCAGAAACATCTGTACATGTTACTTTTTGTTAGTCAAGTGGGATGTAAGCCAGTGCAAAAACAACAAAAAACCTTCAAAATGACACATCACAAATGAAAAAGGATTCGGTAATGATGATCCTGTAATGAGTATTGCATTGCTTAAAAAGTGATTCCTTGGGCTCTTTGTCTTCATGAGTGTTAAGACAAGCTAGTATCCTTTTCTGACAGCCTTCATACATGCCGCATGTTTGGCAGGTTTTGTATACAGTGAAACCCATCTAAACTCGACACCCTTGGGACCAAGACAAATGTCCGGTATTAAGAGGGATCCGATTCTGCACTGGTTTTTAAAAATGGACTCTGTAAAACATTCGGTTTTGAGAGAATTCCGGTTTACAGAGGGTCCGATCTTGAGAGGTTTCACTGTATAAAAAATCATTCTGTGCGGTCTGGTAAAATCAGTGATAGGGGACCTATTGGCATGTAGATTTTGGCTCTTGTGTTCATGCCAATTTAACAAACACTATTCCCATATCTTCACTTTTGAATGGAATTTTAAATCAGTTTAAAATACTATTATTGTTTTTCAAGAATTAAAAAAACCAAAACAAAGGACTTTAGTGATAATTTAAAAATATATTCTTAAGAAACATTCAAGATGATGACAGTAAACACAAAACTATTCTACAATTAAAATAGTTGGTTAAATTTGGAAATGAGAAAAAACAAAAGTATATCTCAATGTGTAGTTACATCTTCAAATTAAGTGTTTTGAGTCAAGTGACAGTGGGTATGGGGGTTGCTAGAAATTTCATATATGAAGATATTTTTCTAGCTGACAAGATGTTGATAGGAATCAGGTATCAAATATGTAACAAAATGTTTACATTGTGCTTTGTTTGTGTCATACAATGTGGTTTATATACAATAGAGTAGTGTATGAAATGCCTTAACCTGCATTCAACACGGCTGGGGCGCGCTGGGAGGATTCGAGGCAGCAACCTTCTGTATGAAGTTATTGCTAGCCAACACTATCTATACAAAAGCTACTACATAATACAAATTTTATTAACATTTCCATCACTGATATTTGCATTGCCTGTGTAATATGGTTACGTATAATGTGTAATACAGATATGTATAATATGACTTGGCATAAGGTACTGTCATAATACTCAACAGTCTTGCATATTACTGGTGGAAGTGAATTTAGTGAACAGTGACTCAGTTTATGCTGGCCTGTATCCTGTTTTCTGACCACCTGCTCAGACCATTTGATGTAAAAGGACTCTCTTGAGTTCGTAGCCATTAATATAGACCACTAATTAATTCATCTACTAGAGGTAGATACCCAGGTAGTAAAATCATTTAAATGGATCCAGTCTGTCAGTCACACTGAACAACATGCTAATATGTTTGTTGTAAACCTTCAACTGCTAAAACAGGCATCTTTGTGGTGAAACTTTCATCTGCTAAAACAGGTATCTTTGTTTGTCATTTATTACCACAGTGTGACATGAACTCCGTGACTCCATTACTTGGAGCTTGGAGTCTTTAATTTAATGTCGTATACATACATACATACATACATATACATATACATGTTTTTTCACTTTCTCTCATTTAATAACTAATAATATAAAAAAACATTCTTAAAGTTATAAATACATTTTGCACATGTATGAAAATGTGCTATTTTAAATCATGTAACTCAACTGTCCAGATAGGTGGTCATCTGATTTTTGTTGTGGAATAGAGAATATTGTACGGGTTGTGGTGCTGGCATTTGGTCCTTCAAAAATAATATTTCTGGTAATTTGCAGATTTATATTGATTGTGAAAGGAGTGAAATTTGATCTTCAGAATGTTTTGTGGATAATTAAACTATAGAAATTATCTCTTTATTTGGAACATGCCTATTTTAGTCGTATCTTTTTTACTTAGATTAATGTCTCTTACGAGAATTGGGAGGGATGGGGGCAGATTCGAAGCATTTTCCAAGTCGTTTGTTTTATCAAATTTGGAAATTCAAATCGAGTTCATTTAATTATGTTTATTGAATTGTGGAGAATACAGTATAATAAGAACATATAACAACGCATATACAATAACAGATACATTTTAAATATATACAAAATAAATTATATTAGCAGTTTCCACTTGCCCCAATCTTAATTGAAAAACATGTGAATTGTGAAACGATTGATGAGAGCAAAGTGGATGGATCCAGTTGAAGAATGTAGAGATCATATTTCCTCTTAATTTGTAACTTACGAACAAAAATATACTGATGGAAAGAAATAAAGGAACACACAAATAGTACCAGATAATATTTACTGCAACCAAAGCCACCACCAAGAGTATAAGGAAGTTAACTCTGTTACGGTAGACCTACCCACAGTACTGATATTCAATGCCACATTACATATCTGTGTTTTATACAGGCATAACTACTTTAATGGTGATTTAAATTTGGTTTGAGATACCATATGTTCCCTTATTTCTTTTTATCAGTATATATTTGAAATAAATAATTTCTTTGTGATTTGTATAAGGCCTAGGATAGTGGATGCACCTCGTCCTCTATTTGGTTACTATTACAATACTGATACACAAGTAATCTGTCATGCATGTGAATAATTCACCGGAAAGTCGAGTGAAGGACAAAACAGGGTCTTCCCCAAACAAAACGTGGAGTGCAAAACGTTTAGTAAATATTGAGGTAGTGATGAATTAAATTGATAATATGGTATTGAACGGCGTGTGAGTTTCAACAATATTAGTCAAAAGTCAGTCATGTTGAGAATTCTACATGGTGTGCTGATACATTGGTGATATAATGAACTCGGCACACATGTTAAAACGCTTTTGGGGCATTATTTTCATTAAACGTGTGTTATAGTCATACACGTAATCTTTTTTCAACAGTTTTCAATTCTCATTGGTGTTGAAACAAATCATGCAATACACGTGTGATAACACACAGCATGAGCAAATCATTTAATTATAATAATCACTTTACACTATTATGTAAATATTTTCCTTTTCATACACAGCATGCAATAATATGAATAATATGTAAATAGCACATCTGTTTTTGTTAATAGATAATGAATAAAAATTTTGTAAAACATTTAGCTTGGTTTTTAGTGTATTTACTTTTAGGGGGTTTTCCATTGCAATTCGTGGTGTTTCTTTTTTTTTTCTTTTTTCTTTTTTTTGCGGCGGGGGGGGGGGGGGGGGGGGGGGGAAGTGTCCTCGATGTGATGGTTGAAACCGGTCAAGGTGTTGTAAAGTCCTTAAATTGATTAAGAGCTAGAGATTTTTTTTTTTTATTATTATTTTTTTTTTTTTTTGCACAGTCTTTGAGATTTGTCATGGAAACTCTAGGCCACCAAGGGCGATCGATCGTATGACCTGTCGCACCACAGACGACACGCACTTCTGCATGTTAAAATATTTACTTCACACATAGTTATTCTCTCGACATTACGATGTCGATTATCTCATTAATTCCGTATATCATTTACATAATCGATTGACCTTGAAACACAAAGGACTTTTTGCCGGATGCAGAAACGGAGACTGTTTCCAGATTTGGATATTTTTTTGTTCAGTATTTCTTCTTTTTTGTGTGTGAAGCCGCTCGTTTGAACGTAAAGCCTGGAGTACATGACACGGTTTTGAATTCCGATTGGTGTTGAAGAAATCATGTACTCGCCGACGGACAAGACATTCGATATACTTTACCGGTAGTCTGCTCGTCTTGTTCTCAAACTTAACAGAATATTCCTCTCACCATCTCGTTCCAGCCAGTGCACCACGACTGGTATATCAAAGGTCGTGGTATGTGCTATCATGCCTGTGGGATGGTGCATATAAAAGATTCCTTGCTACTAATGTAAAACTGTAACGGGTTTCCTCACTGACTGTCAAAAAGACCATATGTTTGACATCCAATAGCCGATGATTAATAAATCAATGTGCTCTAGTGGTGTCGTTAAACAAAATCAAACAGAACTCTCACCATCGACCCCGAACCTTTATTGGTATTGGGGACAGCTAGAAAAAGAAAAAAAAACTACTTCCATGAGACGTAGCCCAGTGGTAAAGAGCTCGCCTGATGCGCGATCGGTCTAGGATTGATCCCCGTCGGTGGACGCATTGGGCTATTTCTCGTTCCATTCAGTGCACCACACTGTTATGTTAAAGGCCGTGGTATGTGCTATCCAGCCTGTGGGATAGTGCATATGAAAGATCCCTTGCTACTAATGAAAAAATAGCGGATTTTCTCTCTTAAAACTATGTCGAAAATACCAAATGTTTGACATCCAACAGTCGAAGATAAATAAATCAATGTGCTCTAGTGGTGTCGTTAAATAAAACAAAATGTAATTTAAATTCATCTTGTGGAGAAAAGTTGCCCCGATGAAAACTATATTAGAGAGGGAAGAGTTTTTCGTTTTCCTCACTCACTGGGCTGGACGTAGCCCTGTGGTAAAATGCTCGCTTAATGCGCCGTCGCTTTGGGATCGATCCCAGTCGGTGGGCCCATTGGGCTATTTGTCGTTTCCGTCAGTACACCACGACTGGTATATCAAAGGCCGTAGAATGTGCTATCCTGTCTGTGGCATGGTACATATAAAAGATCCCTTGCTGCATTAGGAAAAATGTAGCGGGTTTCTTATGACTATGTGTCAGAAGTACCAATCGTTTGACATCCAATAGCCGATGATTAATTAATCAATGGCGTCGTTAAATTAAAAAAAAAAAATTTAATTCTTTCCTCACGGACTACTATGCGTTAACAGTACTCCGCCATTGTAATCGCGTTATTGTTCGCGATCGACATTCTAAGTAATTTGGAACAAACAAAAACAATCTGTAATGCGATATTTCGGTTGAAAGTGGTTTGATTTTTTAAAGTTGTTTTTTCTTTCTTCTCATGTGAGTCGAAAATAGTTGGCTAAATTAGTGAGTGGCATCCATAATGAAATGTTTACCAGCTGTTTTGTTCGTCGAAAGAAAGTGAGTGCAGTTCAGAAGGTGCAATTTGTATCGGGCATGCGTTCAGTAACAGCAAGTACAGCTAACGTTCTCATACGAATAGATTGCTTCCCAGACAATTGGTCATTCGGTTTAACGTGAATGTATAAACCAATTTAGCGTACTTTTTTTCTTTCTGCTTGTCTGGCTGAACGCAACTCTGTTGTGCGCTACCTCCTGATAAGGGACGGAATTTAGCTCAGTCGGTTGAGTGATCGTTTGGGTGGATTCATTCAACGAGTTGGATTTTGTTTCGTTTCAACCAGTACACCACAAGTGGTCAAAGGCTGTGGTATGTGCTTTCCTGTCTGTGAAAAACTGCATATAAAGATCACTTGCTGCATTAGGAAAAATGTAGCGAGTTTTCTATGATGACAATGAGTCAGAATTATCTAATTGTTGACATCCAATAGCCAATGGTTAATTGCTCATGTGCTAAACAACACAAACCTTTTTCCTCCTGCTAAGAATACGGTGAAAGAAAATTTGTAATTGGTTGTCAACAAAATGTTTAAAGCTACAATCTCGGGTATATTTTTGATTGTTTAACCATTTAGAACAGACTATCCACATTAAGGCCCATATTTATAAAGGTGTTTTAACGTAAAAACGTGTTTCAAAAAGATAAAACAGTGTTTTTAAGAAAAATCTATATTTACAAATATGTTTTAACTTTAAAGCACTGCTACTAAAACATGTTTTTACATTCATATTTATAAAAGTATTTTAATGTTAAAACATGTTTTAAAGTATCCTAAAACACGTTTTAGTTAAAACAATGAAGAGGTACGTCTAACTGAATCACGTGTTTGGACTTTGTCGCTTCAACATTTTGGGACATGAAACATGGACGTACTCCGACAACTACAACATCTTCAACGTATTCAGGATATCAACTACAACCGTGCAATGAGACGAGAGTGTGTTTTCAGAGATCGTGACAATCCATTTGACCGTTTGTCTGATGAGTGTTTTCGAATGCGATTTCGTCTGAGCAAAAATACAGTTCGCGTTGTAACTAACATCGTGCGGGCAGATATAGAACAGCCAACACGTAGGAATCATGCAGTCCCTTGCGAACTTCAAGTCTTACTTGCATTGCGGTTTTATGCAACAGGGGGATTCCAGCTCACCATGGCCGACCTCCATGGACTTTCTCAGACGACCGTATGTACTGTCCTTAAACGAGTGACGAATGCGATCGACAGATTAAGACCACAGTATATTTCATTCTCCAATAACGAGGAAATGAACGATCTTAAAGAAAGATTTTTCAACATTGCTGGTTTCCCCAACTGCGTAGGATCCATTGACTGCAGTCACATCCGTATAATTGGACACGGTGAAAACGGGCAAAGATCCATCAACAGAAAAGGCTGGTCTTCTATTAATGTCCAAGCAGTGAGCGACAGTAAACGTAGATTTGTCAACATAGTGTCACACTGGCATGGTTCAGTACATGACAGGAGAATATTCGACATCAGCTTAAAGCCGCATACCCTAGTTCCATCCAGCGAAAATAAATTATAATTTGGTTAATCTATACTCTTCAAAAAAAGAAACGCAAAAGGGTACAAATGGGTTATAACTCCGATTTTATGTTTCCTACCGGTTCATGCTTTGTGAATATAAGGTCATTGCATGTCCCAAACACATTCCCACGGTTACATTCGATAAAACGCAGCTACTGTAAAATAAAGTTTCAAAATGTGAATATTCGCAAAAACGCAGCCACGTGCAAACCATGTCACCACTGCGCGTGCGTTGTCTGCACGTGCAACATGAACACCGACAGTATAAAAGTGCAGGGTGTTCGCTTGCCTGGCCTCTGTATCTGGCCGACAGTTGACAATCCAGGACATGCCACGTCTCAGTGAACCGCAGAGAAACAATGCCATCGGCCGACTAGACGCAGGCGAATCCAGAACGGCCGTTGCAAGGGCATTCCATGTGTCCCCAAGCACCATCTCCAGACTGTGGGACCGTTACCAGCAACATGGATCAACACGTGACCTCCCTAGATCCGGTCGACCACGGGTCACTACCCCCGGGCAGGACCGCTACATCCGGATACGCCACCTTCGGGAACGATTGACTACTGCCACCTCCACAGCCGCAGCAATACCAGGTTTGCGCAGGATATCCGACCAGACCGTACGGAACCGCCTACGTGAGGTACGAATTCGTGCCAGACGTCCAGTTCGAGGTGTCATCTTAACACCACAACACCGTCGACTCCGACTGCAGTGGTGCCAGATTCATCGACAATGGCCTCAACTGCGATGGAGACAGGTGTGGTTCAGTGACGAGTCCCGATTTCTGCTCCGACGTCATGATGGAAGATGTCGCGTGTATAGGCGTCGTGGTGAACGTTATGCGGCAAACTGCGTGCAGGAAGTGGACAGATTCGGGGGGGGGGGGGGGGGGTAGTGTGTCATGGTGTGGGCAGCCATCTCACACACTGGCAGAACTGACCTGGTCCACGTGCAGGGCAACCTGAATGCACAGGGCTACATTGACCAGATCCTCCGGCCACACATCGTTCCAGTTATGGCCAACGCCAACGCAGTGTTCCAACATGACAACGCCAGGCCTCACACAGCACGTCTCACAACGGCTTTCCTACAGAACAACAACATTAATGTCCTTCCTTGGCCATCGATATCACCGGATTTGAACCGAATTGAGCATCTATGGGACGAGTTGGACCGACGCCTCCGACAGCGACAACCACAGCCCCAGACCCTGCCCGAGCTGGCAGCTGCCTTGCAGGCCGAGTGGGCCACCATCCCCCGGGACGTCATCCGTACTCTGGTTGCTTCAATGGGCAGGCGGTGCCAGGCAGTTGTCAACACACGCGGAGGCCACACCCGGTATTGACTCCAGATGACCTTGACCTTGGTGGTGTGTCCTATCACTTACTCACAATGGACTAGAGTGAATTGTGAACAATCCTGCAACATTTGGTAATTATCGGACTCACCATTCAATAATTAAATCAATTCTCCAAATGTTACGACAATGTGGTTTTGCGTTTCTTCTTTTGAAGAGTATATAAACCTGTAACACACTTAGATCACGTTTTTATCAAATGGAGTGAAAAAGCAGGTTTTATATCGATAAATACCATGGGAATCCCCATGTCCCAATTGCTTGAAATAATTTTGAAAGTTAGTATTCTGATGTCACCGATAGATGTCGCTCGAAGCACAACAATGCCTACGTCACGACAAATTTCACGAGTGCGCACAGACTTGGGGTGCGTTCTTTTCACCTCTCCTGGACATGTTCCAACTGTTCTGTCCTAGTTGTATCCCCTCTAAGACTTAGCAAAATTCTTGGTTTTAAGGGTTTGTAACGTTTTGTATTGAGACACTTACTTGTCTGAACTTTATTGTTACTGAAAATGTTCACGAACTGTGAAGAAAAATCTCACAAATGAACAACAACAAATCTGATGTTGATTGCGCGAACCGTGCACGAGAAAACAAACCGAATCAAAACGATAACGGTCACGTGGTATACCAACATCTGTGACGTTTACACAGGAAGATTCCCTCTAAAAATAGATTGGACCTCGCTTGCTTAACGGGTTTTTTCTCGATAGCACGTCTTATGAAAAATGCAAAAAAATCATTTCGTGGTTTTACAAACATCAGGATTACCAAAAAGCACTTCAGGTGAATGGAAATGTGTATTCTAAATAATAAAATGTAAGTAAAGTACAATTTTATTTGTGAAAAATGGGGTTTAATAGCGAAAAACAACGCCGTAATGGTTAACAAATAACTAACTAGGGTGTGTCCCTTTAATGAAACAGAGATTTGAAGATGGAGAAATTGATGGGTTCTTGATTGGCGATTCGGGATATCCTTGTCTGCCCTATCTAATGACACCTCTGCTCAATCCAGGAAACGCTGCCGAAAACGGATATAACCGTGCTCTCTGTTACACGAGAATGTAGTTGAATGCATGTTTGGAATGTGGAAACGAAGATTTCCTTGTTTAACATATACTTTCCGATTCAAAAAGTTACAAACATCTCTAGCAGTGATTGTAGCAACTGCTGTATTGCATAATATTGCTATCAGTGACAGAGAACCCAATTTAGACGATGACATTGAAGATCCGCAGCCTCCACTTCAGATCAACGAGTACAAAACGTGGAAATGCTGTCAGACGGGCTCTTATTCAACAGTATTTTGCCTAACATATTAAAAGTTAATCCATTAAAATAACATACTAGTAACCAAAAACCTAACAATATTATTAGCTATGAATTTATTGTGTAACAGACAAACTACAAGTAACTGTTTTATATACCACCTTTTATGCATTTAAAACAAAAGGTGCTTTGGACAAAAACTAGTACTAGATGAAGCTGGGTGGCTTGGCGTTGAGCACTTTTTGCTCCAATACTGCTTTTTAAGTTGAAGAATTTCATGCTTCAAATATAGATTTTGCATTTTTGCTTCGTGCTCCTTTCGAGAAAATTCCAGAATTTTCATCTCTGGTGTGGTGTATGGTTGTTTGTTTGAAGATGTTTGTTTGGTTTCCATCTGCCAAAATAAAAATAATGAAACTGACTTATCTTGCGTTTATAGAGTGGTTGTTTTTGGGTTGTTGTTTTTTTACATTTTTTTAAAATTACTAGAGCAATCAAACAAACAAAGTAAGGAAAAATTACAGAATTTACAATAGCTGTAAACGCAGAACAGTGTTTTAAAAAGAAAATGAAAGAAATGCTTCATGTAAGAATGTACTTAACACGTATTAACTATGTTATATGGTATTGAACACATGGGTAAGGACATATAATCAGAAAGGCAATCTTTTATATGCAGTATCCAAGAGGTAGGATAGTAGATATCATTGTCTTTCTTAAACCAGTCGGGATCGCTCGCTGGAACGAGAAAAAGCCCAATGGACCCCCCTGATGATGATCAACCCTACACCGACCGCGCTTCGAGCGAGCGATCTATCGGTAGACTACGTTTCATTCCTTAAATGCGTTTTGACTTCAGAAGCTAAACCATGCAGCTTTAATAATGCATGATGGGGGAAGAAATCACTGCTTAGAGAAACCTTCATGCACGTGCACATCATTATGCAATTAACTTTATAAATAAATTAATGAATGTTTAACGACACCCCAGCACGAAAAATACATCGGCTATTGGGTGTCAAACTATGGTAAATGCAAAAACAATTCTTTTATGATCAACATGAATATAAAAATTCAACAGTTAAATAAAAACACAGTGTAAAGGACTGTGTAAAAATACAAATATCGCAGATAGATATAATTAAAATTTAGAATAAAACTCGGTGTGACGTAAACATTGTAAAATACGTTCTGGATGGAATCGAAATGATTCCATCACATTACTTTGGCCAAAAATATCTTTTCGAGTTTCATGAAGATGCTTACACTCCACCAAAATGTGGCGTACCGTCAGCATATGCAATTAACTGTTCACCATATGCAATTAACTGTTCACCATAACAATATAGTAGTGAAATTAAATAGGTATATATCGCCACTCCGTAATATTTTAATACAGGAACATACAGAAGACTCACGTGTTTTGTTTCCAATAAGAAGAAATAAAAATTTTTGCAGTAAAATATGCAAATAAAAATAAGCAACCTGTTCTTTCTGCGGCATGATGTTTTGAGTTGTCGTCTCGGTATTACCAATCGGAGAAGGGCTTCTGTTGACAGTACCAGAGGGCAGTTCATCTTCATCCATGGGCATGTTGATGTTTTCGCAGTCAGTGTTATCCTCATCCTCATCACTGGGCTGTGAAGTCTGGGTTGTCCTTGCTGCTGCTGACGTGGCGGCGGCATCGTCATCGAAAGTGTTGATGTTTTCGCAGTCAGTGTTATCCTCATCCTCATCACTGGGCTGTGAAGTCTGGGTTGTCCTTGCTGCTGCTGACGTGGCGGCGGCATCGTCGTCTAAAGTGTTGATGTTTTCGCAGTCAGTGTTATCCTCATCCTCATCACTGGGCTGTGAAGTCTGGGTTGTCCTTGCTGCTGCTGACGTGGCGGCGGCATCGTCATCGAAAGTGTTGATGAGCGGAATCAGGTCATCCTGGATTGTTTCACAGATATCTTTTGTGATACCTTGCGGAGAAGTCGGCTTTTCCCCACCCCCTGTTTTGCTCATATCTCGTTTATGTTTCGCATGGTCTTTCCTTGCCTGACATTTTGCCCGTCTCCACCAGTCTCTTATCTGCGTCATTGTTTCCCCGGTATGCTCAGGGAAATGATCGTGGTAATCTTGGATAACCTCCTCCCAGGAGGCCTTTTTTTTCTTGTTAAAATTAATGTCATTCCTTTTATCTTCTATTATATGAGCCCTCTCTTTAATTGTATGCACCAAAAATGTATTTTCAGGATTTGAAAAATGTGTAGTTTTTTTTTTTATCTGACATTACCTCCAGTAGATAACGCTCACAGGTGTCTATAGAAGTAATGCAGTGCCAGTGTAATTGTTCTGTGTGAAAACTATACCCTTCCATACGTGCATGCAGTTCAGTTGAATAGAATGTGTTTCACTTGTTGCATGCAGTGTGTGCATCTGTCGTAATTTCAGTGAAATAAACCACTTGTATGTTTCATGTTCTCGCCAGCTTTCAGGGAAGAAATATGGGAGGTGAACAGTGAGGGCTCAGAGAAAAACACAATAAAACAGTCTTTAAAAGATTGTCATTTCGTTCATTCCCTTAATTCGTCCTTTAATCGGTCCAAGAGTAAAACAAAAATTCGTGGCGATCTACGCATATATTCCGAGGTACATTCCCCTTCCCCACATCTGACATATATTTCGTAAGACCAGCGCATTCCTGATATTGCATATATGTGTACACTTTAAAACGGTACTCTAAAACAATGTTTTTAGTGAAACAGTGTTTTTTTCTTAAAACAGTTTTTATGATATCGATTTAAAATGTGTTTTAGGTTAGAACATGTTTTAGTTCAAATATGTTTTACCTAAAACGCCTTTATAAATATGGGCCTAAGTGTCTTGGTTGTTCAGCTTGAGCATATTGAGAGTCCTAGTCCCTTTTTATAGTAGGTCTACCTTTAAAATACCCTCGCTGTATATAGCTATTTTCATCAAGAAAATAAAAAAGAAGAAAAGAAATTAATAAATATTATTTTTAAGTTGTACACCCCCCCCCCCCCCCCCCCCCCCCCCCCACACACACACACAAACCCAACCCTCTTCCATGTTTTCCCTTTAACGGGAAAATGTCTAGGATTAGACCAATAGGGATGGAAGACGTATTCATATTTATTTAATTTTGGCGTATGTGTTGGTACTTTTTTTGTTTTCTTTTTTTTTGTTTGTTGTTGTTTGTTTGTTTTTGTTTTTGTTGTTGTTTTTTATGGGGGGGGGGGGGGTTGGAGGGAGGGTGGTGAGGCATATGTGGCTGTGTTATTCATTGCTTGAAATGTTTAGTTAAAGCACTGTCGCTACAAGCAACATCGCTGCCACATTTTTCTTAGACTTGAATCTTAATACCGAATACCGAATCTTAACTTAAGAGCAGAAACCTCTGTTAGTTAATCATGTAAACTGGAAAGTTGGGGCAGCCAACAGAACATGTATGCTTCTTTAAAACTTTAATATTAAACGAAAAAAACAAACAAACCCCAAATAATCAGAGGTAGAGGAATCCTCTGATTTGGATCCCAAAATTAATAACCGTTCACTGCACCCTTTTTCCCATTTAGTCTAGTGGGAACGTAACACTGGTATGAACAAAGGGGTTGCTAATTTTTAAGGATAACATTCATCAAACATTTTATACTGACCATGTCAGTCAAATAAAATTCTGTTCTGTTGTGTACTTTTAATTAGTGAGACAGAGCGCAGTTCTGGACGATCCTAAACCAGGACCCGTCTTGACCCATGTCCATCAGCCTGCAAGTCGAGCTGACCACAACAAATTGAGGTGATTAACAAAACGGCTCTGTAGGGTCCGCTAGTGTTCACCTGTCCACTAATGTAACAAATAACACTTGCGGTTGCAATGTTGACCGCTAGTGTAACAATTTAAAATGTTACATTAACGGTCGACACTGTCGACTTTTGTGAACACTAGCGGTTGCAACGTCGACCGCTAGTGTTCATTTTTACACTAGTGGACAGGTGAACACTAGCGAACCCTACACGGCTCCTCATTTAAATATGTCTCGGACTATAATCAATAACATCGTTATCTGATTGGGGCGTGTATAATATACAAAATACTATATATAACAGAGATTCATTGTTTCGTCGAATCGACTTTGTATTAATAATGGCCTCGATCGTGGCAGGCCATCGGTCTACAGGCTGGTAGGTACTGGGTTCGGATCCCAGTCGAGGCATGGGATTTTTAATCCATATACCGACTCCAAACCCTGGGTGAGTGCTCCGCAAGACTCAATGGGTAGGTGTAAACCACTTGCACCGACCAGAGATCCATAACTGGTTCAACAAAGGCCATGGTTTGTGTTATCCTGCCTGTGGGAAGCGCAAATAAAAGATCCTTTGCTGCTAATCGGAAGAGTAGCCCATGTAGTGGCGACAGCGGGTTTCCTCTCAAAATCTGTGTGGTCCTTAACCATATGTCTGACGCCATATAACCGTAAATAAAATGTGTTGAGTGCGTCATTAAATAAAACATTTCTTTCTTTCTTTCTTGTATTAATAGTAAGACCCCCCAGAGGGTCTTACTACTTGTATTTCGAATGGATTCATTACTTTCTATAACTAGCTAGCCGTTATAACAATAAAGAGAGAAGATATTCATCTAGAAAGGCAGTTCAATCGAACACGAGCTAATCTACAGCACCTTACAGAATTCGTGTGAGCGTGCACATGAAAAACAATACAAGAAGTTCGATATCCTTTATTATGATAGTGCTCCAATTCACAAATTACACAAAACGTAATATGTCCATCACATGAAATGCTAAAACACACATAATATGATAGGCCAATACAGTTTAACCATTTCTTTCTATAACATGTTTAGACGTTCGCTCCCGCTCTCTCTCTCTCTCTCTCTCTCTCTCTCTCTCTCTCTCTCTCTCTCTCTCTCTCTCTCTCTCTCTCTCTCTCTCCTGTCTATGGGAAATGCATATTAAAATCCTTAGTAATTTGGGTTTTTTAAACGATTAGTCTTTATGGCAGCAGCCGGTTTCCTCTCTCTCTCTCTCTCTCTCTCTCTCTCTCTCTCTCTCTCTCTCTCTCTCTCTCTCTCTCTCTCTCTCTCTCTCTCTCTCTCTCTCTCTCTCTCTCTCTCACACACACACACACACATACACCGTTCTCACTGCCAATTGGATTAAAGGCAGATTTTCGTTTTCGAATATCCAGGAGAAACCACACTTCTCAAATTTTTGAGGAGTTAAAAAGTCAAATTCTCAAATTGTTGAGGAGTTAAAAAGTCAACTTCTCAAATTGTTGAGGAGTTAAAAAGTCAACTTCTCAAATTGTTGAGGAGTTAAAACCAACTTGTCAAATCCTCGCCCTAGACACGATTGCCTACAGTGATATTGAGTTTTAGCATACATTTATCATTTCATTTCAACTTATTTTAGTGCTTATATCCAATTAAGGTTCACGCACGCTGTCCTGGGCACACCACACACACACACCTCAGCTATCTCGGCTGTCTGTCCAGGACAGTTGGTTAGTTGGTTAGTGGTTAGTGAGAGAGAAGAGAGTGTAATGGCCTTACACCTACCCATTGAGTATTGAAGAACTCACTCTGGGTTGGAGCCGGTACCGTTAACTGTACCTACCAGCCCGATGACTTTACCACTGCACCACCGAGGCCGGTATGCATTCATCGAACATTGTTATTACTGAAAAAAATCAACTAACTATATCAGTAAAAACTCAACTCTGCGTTAAGATAACCCGTCCAATTGTATTTCGATTTATTAACTGTGGGGCAAAACAATCCACAGTTGTTTTTATTGTAAAAATATAATATTCAGTTTATTTAAAGAAAACCAGGACGTTATTTTATAACTGTTGATTGGGTTCAGTAAACCATAAACAAAATATATCAAACTAAAACTAAAACTAAACTAAAATAAAACTAAACTAAACTAAACTAAACTAAACTAAACTAAACTAAACTAAACTAAAATAAACTAAAATAAAATAAATGTATAACTGGTTTGTTTCGCAAATCTCAGACCGAACTGACGGGAAAGCAAGGCGACCCTCCGAAAAACCGAAAGTGTATAATATATGATATTTAATGATATTATTATTTAATGTTTGTATCCCAAATGAAATAATTTTCAATTGTCACGAGCTTTAGCGAGTAGTAATGAACATCATTTCACGCAGGACATAAACTTGATTCGAAATGATATTCGTAGCTAGTGCAATGTTCTATTTATTACCCATAAATGATTTGAATATATTTACTGAACTCGCTGGATGAAGTTTCAGTAAGGTCTTAGTATTGGTCAGTTTTATGACGTCGGTGTGTTATATCTCGCTTTACCTGCTAGTGTGAACGTAGCACTGATATATTTCTAAACATGGATAATAATTCTTCTTTTGATGCATGCACTGTAATATATCTTATTGTATTTGTTCTTGTACATAATATTGCGCTCTAATTCAATACAACCGGTCTTAGTGGCGAACAACCCGTCTTGACGGAGTACTGGATAAGCTCTAATTCACTACAACCGGTCTTAGTGGCCAACTGAATAAGCTCTAATTCACTACAACCCGTCTTGACGGAGTACTGGATAAGCTCTAATTTACTACAACCGGCCTTAGTGGCCAACTGAATAACCTCTAATTCACTACAACCGGTCTTGACGGCGAACTGGATAATCTCTAATTCACTACAACCGGTCTTGACGGCGAACTGAATAATCTCTAATTCACTACAACCGGTCTTGACGGCGAACTGGATAATCTCTAATTCACTACAACCGGTCTTGACGGCGAACTGGATAATCTCAAATTCACTACAACAGGTCTTGACGGCGTACTGGATAATCTCAAATTCACTACAACCGATCTTGACGGCGAACTGGATAATCTCTAATTCACTACAACCGGTCTTGACGGCGAACTGGATAAACTCTAATTCACTACAACCGGTCTTGACGGCGAACTGGATAAACTCTAATTCACTACAACCGGTCTTGACGGCGAACTGGATAATCTCTAATTCACTACAACCGGTCTTGACGGCGAACTGGATAATCTCTAATTCACTACAACCGGTCTTGACGGCGAACTGGATAATCTCTAATTCACTACAACCGGTCTTGACGGCGAACTGGATAAACTCTAATTCACTACAACCGGTCTTGACGGCAAACTGGATAATCTCTAATTCACTACAACCGGTCTTGACGGCGAACTGGATAATCTCTAATTCACTACAACCGGTCTTGACGGCGAACTGGATAAGCTCAAATTCACTACAACCGGTCTTGACGGCGAACTGGAATAACTCTAATTCACTACAACCGGTCTTGACGGCGAACTGGATAATCTCTAATTCACTACAACCGGTCTTGACGGCGAACTGGATAATCTCTAATTCACTACAACCGGTCTTGACGGCGAACTGGATAATCTCTAATTCACTACAACCGGTCTTGACGGCGAACTGGATAAACTCTAATTCACTACAACCGGTCTTGACGGCGAACTGGATAATCTCTAATTCACTACAACCGGTCTTGACGGCGTACTGAATAATCTCTAATTCACTACAACCGGTCTTGACGGCGAACTTCACTACAACCGATCTTGACGGCGAACTGGATAATCTCTAATTCACTAACCGGTCTTGACGGCGAACTGGATAATCTCTAATTCACTACAACCGGTCTTGACGGCGAACTGGATAATCTCTAATTCACTACAACCGGTCTTGACGGCGAACTGGATAAACTCGAATTCACTACAACCGGTCTTGACGGCGAACTGGATAAACTCTAATTCACTACAACCGGTCTTGACGGCGAACTGAATAATTCTCTAATTCACTACAACCGGTCTTGATGGTGAACTGGATAATCTCTAATTCACTACAACCGGTCTTGACGGCGTAATGAATAATCTCTAATTCACTACAACCGGTCTTGACGGCGAACTGAGTAAGCCGTTGTCTTTAAGGCTGGTTGGTTGAGACCCCCACTCAGGGGGCGGTGTAAGGCCACTACATCGAGTTCTCTCTGTCACACTGTTCTCTAATACATGAATACATGACTCAAACAGACTGCAGGGATAACTGGGCTGAGTGCAGTCAGACCGAGCAGAAACACGTTCACTGTACTGGTTTATGCGCTTCATGTTAAAACAAATGACCACATTGGGGACCAGTCAAATAGTTCGCGAACGTTAGCGTCGTTCGCTGCCCTTAACACGGAAATGATAGTTGTGTCCAGAGCAGAATGGCTGAACGTTTATTGGATATGTCATGAGTACGAAACTCAATGTAACACTAACGACAGAATTGAATTCACCTCAAAACACTACAAAGTAGTTCACTTAATTTATTGCTTATACGGAACAATAAACGGTATGATGAGTCCTAAAAATGTCCGGTTTTAACGAATTTCCGTAGTACTGAATCATACCTGAAGACTTATTTCCCTTGAATGGCAAACCATTAAAATTTAACAGGATTTTGAATTTTTAAATTTATTTGTACAGAGATTTTTTTTACAATTTAAATATACAGTTACGTTATACAAGTGACAATTGATCGTAATTTTATTAATTACAATTTATAAAGGCAATGGAAATGTTAACAAAACAGTATCGTAGATCAGTGAACCATGTCATTATCTCACGTTGAAGGAAAACTATCCAACAAAGAACCAACAATTAAACATACTCAGAAGTGTGAAACATAACCTTTTTGCCACCATTCTGGCACGTTAGCTGTCTACTGGCATTTATTTAATCTAATTAAAATTAGCTCCACTATTACATGTGGATCTAACAGCAGCCAGTTGGAGCTCATGTCCACCAATCAAAATCTTACTTGCAGAATCATGCCAGTGATTTGAAAATAATTTGAAAACATTTCGAATTATCCTGAGGGTATACGACATGTTTCATGTGAATTACGAATGCCTTATTTAGACCAGTAGAACTAATTTTAATCAGATTGCTAACAACACTGCGTAGTCTCCAATGTCCAAGTAACATTTCGTCTGCAAATAATAATTTAAATATTAACCAATCATACTTCGCCTTTTATAACGTTATTTGGGAGCATACAAATTCTAAAAATATCGGGCGAGTCTATTTTAGTGGCCGCAGTACAGCGAACCATACCAATACGTACGGGATGGGTTATCAGTCTTCAATTTTACATTACAAATTATTTATTTTATAAAATAAAACCTGTTTTAAGGCATTCGTAATTCACACGAAACATGTCGGAATGTTTTCAAATTATTTTTAAATCACTGGCATGATTCTGCAAGTAAGGTTTTGATTGGTGGACATGAGCTCCAACTGGCTGCTGTTAGATCCACATGTAATAGTGGAGCTAATTTTAATTAGATTGGCATTTATTGGTCATGACGGTATCTACTGCCGCTTATGACGGCATATGTAACATTAAAAAGTAATTCAAGTAATCTTTTGATTTCAAAACGTGACTAATAGCATCAGTTGGATGAAATTAAAAAAAAAAAAAAAAAGTCTTTTAATCTAATATCCCGTGAAAGTAGTGTATGGCTTGAACAGATTATTATCGCCAACTCTCAAATAGCAAAACCAAAATCAATTCCAATCGCTGACGTTTAGATTGTATTTGAAAAAGTGTTTATTTGAAGTTTGACATTCTGATAGTGTCACACTCTTCTCGTTACGCGGCTTCAGGGCAGACATGAAGCAGATTTTTAAATACTATAAATTGCATGACATGTTCCATCAGTTACTTCCTTTTGGAAGCTGTGTCTTACTATTAAACTATTTCAATCTGATGGCATGCAATTTCCACTAATCAATTTTCCTTTGACACAGAATTATAATCCTTTGCTTCAGCGTAATGCAACTTGTGAGTTATTTTGAGATATATCTTAGCCCGGTTTTGAGTCCTACCATTCTGGCACCAAAGATTTCTGAAAGCTGCTACACAACAGACATTCAGACAGGGAATGGCCTGACTCATCACCGACTAAAACGAAGTCTGGGGCAATACTTGAAAAATCTCCATTATCTTCTTCATCATGGCCTCATAATGGTCTAATTTTCTCTGGGAAACGTGTAACACCATCACCTCATTAGGAACCGTTTACACTATATATAGATACAGAAAATGCAATTGATTAATGTGGGAAACAAAACCCACTGTTAGTTGCCTTATATTGTATAACTTACAAATTCTGATCAAAATATACCGATGGAAAGAAGTAAGGGAACACACACCATTAAGGACCAACGTTAATTCACTATTAGAGTAGAATATTATGCCTGTATATAAAAACGTTTTGTTTTTTTAACGACACCAGCAGAGCACAATTATTAATTAATCATCGGCTAGTGGATGTCAAACATTTGGTAATCCTGACATGCAGTCATCAGAGTCAACCCGCTACAGTTTTGCACTTTCCCACAGACAGTTGCGATGTATTGGTTGGAACGAGAAAAAATCAGTTGAATGGATCCACAGAGGTGGTGCGATCCTGCGACGCAAGCATCTCAGGCGAGCATTCACCCGACTGAGCTAAATCCTGCCCCGCCTGTATAAAATGCAGAGATGTAGGCGTAACATGAGACTGAATGTCAGTACCCTCTGTCACTGAATATTAGTAAAGCCTTGTTTGCACGCATCAGTTTTGCCCTTGTAGGTTTTCTGCCCCCTATGGAAACATTTTCTCTAGGGACAAAGGGAAAAACCATGTTGCGTTTATATGGTTCATACTGTAAGTAGGGTAATTCAATCAATCACGTTCTACCTGGCCATGAACAAGTACACATATTGCGACAAACTACCACGATGACAGTTTCATGCAACTTATTAGTTTGGGAAACAGCCTGTCACATATATCGTTTTTCTTTAGGTACACATGAAAACAGACCCAAACCCCATCATGTTTACATCAATAATATCATCATCTAAACAGGAAGAATGATTAAACTTAAACATTTTCCCCACGAAATCGATTATTGATTTTTATAATCGATTATCGCAACAGTAGAACCAAACCGATAAATGTTTGATTATAATCGATCATTGGAAAAATCACAATATTGAGCTATAGTCACCTCTTTTGTTGGAAACGTTTACCACCAGAAAGAATCACAGTACGTTTCTTGATTCGTCAGTACAATATGGTAATGGGTAATAGGCAGATGGTCACCAGACAAATGCCCACAATCCAGGGCCCCGTTCCACAAAGCGATCTTAGCCCTAAGATCACCTTAAGTCCATAGTTACCTTATGCACTAAGGTAACCTTAGTGCTAAGATCGCTTCGTGGAACGGGCAACTGGTGCTCAATAATTAAACAAAGGGATAAATGCTATGAATGTATTTATTTAGTTTACGTTTCTGTTCAAGTTTGTCACATTTTTTGGAACGTAGTCACCACAGTCACACTATTTACTTATGACTCTCAGTCGAATGCTGTTGCTCAAAGACGGTCGACTGCAAACATTTGGCACAGATTCTGAACGTGTCTCTGGGGTGTATGTACTCTTTACTCCCTACTTCTGTGGCTGTCTTCTCTCATTCTGCAGAGTGTGGTGGCTTTTGTGGCTCGGTATCCCTCCACTCAGTTAATCAGCGTCCAGGCTGAAGCAAGAGGGGTCATTAGAAAGACGCAGGCAGTACTTGTTGGAGGCCACTGCGGCCATCATTGCCGTTTACGATCGTCTTATAATTACAAACATCACTGTGTTTGGTAAATAGAGCTGCCTACTTTCCTCACACATCATGCTACTTTGAAAGACAAAAATTACCTTGGTGGAGGGGGTCTGTGACCCACAAACTGCCGGAATTAACCCTACCACGCCTAGCAGATGTTGTTATTTCTGGTGTTATCGTCAAGGATAAGTAGGTCCACATTCCACAGTGATGGAACATACAAACTGCCGGAATTACACCTACCACGCCAGCAGACATTGTTTTTTCTGGTGTGATCGTAATGGATAACTGGGTGTACATTCCACAGTGATGGGAGGTATAGACGAGGAAGACGGCCAACTCATAACAATATAATGTAACACGGAGTTCACTAAGCGCAACCTTTACCTGTCTAGAAATGCTGGTTACACACACCAAAGTAGTCCAAAGAGTCCGCTACGTTCAGATGACTTGAATCTCATCTGTATCCCATCCTTTAAAAAAAAAAAATGGTGATCACGTATTTTTGTTTTTCTCTCATTTTTCGCAAGCAGTTGTCTGGAGAGCAATTATCTGTAACCTTTAAAATATACTATTATAGGATTTTAAACGAGCTTCCATTTCGCATCATGTTTTTAGTGAATGACAATGCATTTTTGTTCATGAGGGAAATAAACAAGATACGAGATGATAGCGAGTTTAATATCCTATTTATTGCCAATCGATGACGTCACGAAGCGTGACGTCCCACTTGGCCTTCTAGAGGGACAGATCATTTTGATATGTACCAAGATATTTTTTTAACCATATGAGTAATAAATGATAACATTGCCGGTGTACATAACTTTACAGTGTTTTATTGCAAGCGTTTATCACTTGTCCCTGGTCAGGTTTTGTAAAACTGTGTTTACATAATCTTTTTGTCCATGTGGGTGATTTTGCTATACGGAGTAATACAATTTGCTCCATCTCAAGACTTTGGGCAAATTTCCATCCAAGGGCTAGTTTAACTCCAAAGGTAAATGCGTTTGCACGATGAAATGCATCTCCTATGGGATAAAGTTGCCCCAGGGGTAAATACGTACATGTAAACAGTGCTTTAGACAATTAACTTCCTAATACAATGGGTGAAGATTCTCGTAGCAATCAATATTTGCTGTTACTAAACATGTGTTCCATTACTGTTTTCCATCAGTATATATATTTGTATAATGTTTCCTATTACTAATACATTCCTTTCTTCTAAAATTACATACCGGATAACATAGGAGGGTACCATGGAGACAGATGGTACGAAGACAGATGACAGTTGTTAGGTCAGTTTTGGAAGCATGATATTTAATTAGTGACCTGCTGGACACGCTTTTGTTCTTTTTTAAGAATCACCCATTAGACCTGTAGTCAAATAATTTAGCCCATATGGATAGATGATTTAAAAAAAAAAAATTCAAATTTTTCTTAAAGACGAAAATCTCAGTGTTGTTGAACTCGTCGTTCGAAGTTGGCTTCGTTTGGATGACTTCATATTTGACGTCTCGTCCAGCATCCGAGTTCTTTTCCTCTGACCACAACACGCGAACATCTCGAGGAAGCTCTGCCTGAAGCGGCGGTTCATGAAACAGTAGGTGATGGGGTGCACGCATGAGGACAGGTAGGCCAGGAGGAAGACCAGCGCCTTGGTGAGGAGAGTCACGTTCCTCCGCGCACTCAGGTAGTCCATCACCGTCCACGTGTTGACGAGGAACAGCGGCGTCCAGCACAGGAAGTATTCAAGGACGACCACGCACAGCATCTTCACCACCCGCCGCTTGCTCAGCAGGATCCGCTCGTAGTTCACCTGGCGCAGACTCTGGGCCTGCCCGTTCACCAGAAGAGGGTTGGTGGCGCCACCTGGAGGATCTTGACGACGTTGTGGCACAGGCGATTCCTCCGCTGTGTTATCAGGGTCAGAGTCCTTGAAGCGGTAACGGACAGGCTCAAACTGGTCGACATCTGAAAGAATAAAAAAAAATAATATGCCTGTCTATATACATGTATATATTATGTGTGGTATATGTATATATATATATATATATATATATATATATATATATATATATATATATATATATATATATATGTATGTATATGTGTGTGTGTGTGTGTGTGTGTGTGTGTGTGTGTGTGTGTGTGTGTGTGTGTGTGTACTAATTGTTTTCTTGCCATATGTAACGGTCACAAGATATATACATGTTTTGGCCTGTTCCAGTCACAATATAAAGTCACCGGTTTACTTAAGTTGACACAAAACAGCATCATTAATCTTATTTGTATCTTACATCCGACACATTAACACTGAAAGGTAGTGTATTCCAAAATGTGTTATTGCTGCTAGTTAGACATGAAAAAAGCAGTTTGCGGCAGTTTGTCACAATGTTTCGTTCAGCCATTACATATTGGCAAACGTGCCCTTTTGTCAGTGTGTAATGATTTCTTAAATACAACCCTTTGTGTCTCGTGGACTAATTTAAAAGGTAACATAATGCAGTGGAAAGCAATCAAAGACTAATGACTTCTTCAAAAGGTAAATAATAGATTGACTTTCAACAAAATGTGTTCAATTTATACTTTGAATAAGAGTTTGATGTAGCAGATCTCTCTCTCTCTCTCTCTCTCTCTCTCTCTCTCTCTCTCTCTCTCTCTCTCTCTCTCTCTCTCTCTCTCTCTCTCTCTCTCTCTCTCTCTCTCTCTCTCTCTCTCTCTCTCTCTCTCTCTCTCTCTCTCTCTCTAGCTTGCCTGTCATGCCATTTTTATGAAATGCGTGAACAGTTTTGATATCTGACGAGCGAAACCGAGTCAGATACCAACACTGTTCACGACTCATAAATATGGTATGACAGGCAAGCTAGTTTAGTATTTTATTTATTACAAAGCAAACAATCCGTAACGCAGAATTAAGCAGATGTCAAATCGTACTACACGTTATTTTGCCACGAATTGGGTGATCTACATCACGCCAATATTACACTAATTAGATACCGAGTCATTGTTATGACATGAGCATTATCTTACACGGGTGTGTAATAAGTGTTTTTATTTACCGGTATATAACCGCAACCTGTCTATATCAGCCACTTTTGTCAGGTCCTTTGAGTGGAGAATACAAGACAGTGGTTTTTAAAGTTTTTACAAAAGTTTGCAACATAAACAATAACATTAAATATAAAATTTAACAAACATTATGGGACATTCCTGAGTTTGCTGCAATTTTTAAGATGTTATCGACTAACAGAGACTTTTTGACGACTGTAATTACATATCAAATATATTTTTCTGCATAAAATATTGTGGCTGTATATTAAAGCGGCAGTATCCGGAATATTTTTACTATTTAAGCCTATAGAACAGAAAATCCAATTACGTTTGGTGCATATATGACGCCGCACTCCGCATTGGTTTCACTACGCTGGCTTATCCAGGTCAAAAACAAAGCCAGTATTTTGGAAGTGGGACACTTTTGACGGGCTCGTACCGATCTCGGTTTTCATTGGCTTATCACAAGTATAGAATTCCCCAACAAGAGATCACGTGAGATTTCTCAATTTTTGAACAAATTTAACTGTCTTGATTGAGGGGTCGTCTCATATCTCCAAAACATATTTATATCCATAGAGGTATGGTACAACGCCTTTCCAGGGGTCGGTGGGTGGGGGATTTGCCTTGAACTTTTGACAGTGGCCAACTGTTGGCATACGCGTTACATGTAAGGGGGTGTTACTAATTACATAACGCTCTAGGGGTAGAGGAAGAGGGTACTGTGTTCGATTTACGTAACATTTTTCAAGACTATATGTTATTTTTATTCATTACTTAGACCTAAAAAGGTGTTTTTTGGAAATGCGCGGTCAGTCTAGGATAGATCCCCATCGGTGGGCATATAAAAGACCATGGTATGTGATATCCTGTCTGTGGGATGGTACATATAAACGATCCATTGCTAAACAAAAAATGTAGAGGATTTCCAAGGCGCGTGTGCAGGGATTTCAGTGGGGTTGGGGTTATAGACTGTGTTGATCGAAGTTTATATGGGGCCATGCTCCCCCCAAAAATACATTTCAATTTTGTTTAAGCTTGGGCAAGTAAGGGTTTCGACATCCAATACCCTCCCCCGGCACATGCACCCGATTCCTCTCTAAGATTATGTAAAAATTACCAAATGTTAGACATCCAACAGCAGATTGAAGGGGGGATAGGATATGTTTTATTTAACGACGCACTCAACACATTTTATTTACGGTTGTATGGGGTCGGATGATTATTAAATCAATATGCTTTATCTTTGATGTCGTTAAACACCCCCCCCCCCCCCCCCCCCGATTTCATCCTTTCCAAACAAAATAATATTTATTTGAATTTGTCAATTTGAACACGTAAAATTAAGAAGTGAAAACAAAACGTTCATTGTTTACTTTAGTATATTTTATTTTAAAAATATATAAATGATTAATGTGTTACTAGTATACAATCTAAACTTTGAAAGTTCTACTAACACTTTATAAAATATCAGTTCTGAACTAGGAAGGTACGACTGTCGATAATACGTTGTGAAGATCAAACCGGTTTTAACTAAAGACTCTAGTACCGTATCCTCAACCCAACGTTCTTCGTACAGCGTAAGATTTTTCTTTTAAATTTTTGAGACGAATCCTACAATTTGAAATCGGCAAACGCACGTGTTAACTGAAACTGACAACAAGCTGTCGTTTGTGCTTTGCCGAGCTATGGCGGCACAGGCGACGAATCAAGCGTATACGTTTGA
>NC_054704.1:84355594-84428094 GCF_016097555.1 Gigantopelta aegis | reverse complement strand
GTGTATCAAACAAAATTGATATTACCAGTGTATCAAACAAAACTGATATTACCAGTTTTACTTTTATGCTTTGTTTTTATGTTTTGTTCACTATAACCACATGCTAGTCTGTATTGATTGAAACATATTTTATTGCTTTAAAAAGAACAAATGGATTGTAGGCACAAGTTATAAAACTTACTAGGCCTTCTCCTATCTGCAGAAAAAAATTATTATTGAGAGAGAGAGAGAGAGAGAGAGAGAGAGAGAGAGAGAGAGAGAGAGAGAGAGAGAGAGAGAGAGAGAGAGAGAGAGAGAGAGAGAGAGAGAGAGAGAGAGAGAGAGAGAGAGAGAGAGAGAGAGAGAGAGAGATGGAGAGGGCGTCTTTGCCTTTGATATAAAATGCATTCACAGAAATAATATCCACAACTACACGAGGAATCGGTGTTAAGGACAACTCGATGTAAGTCTCATTTTAAATCACTACACCCCAGGCACGGCGAAAGCGATCGGAAATTGGGGGTCTGACTGAGATCAAAGGACCAAAGCAAAGTTTGAAAACTAGATGTCCTGAAATGCAATTCCCTGCATTCTACAGGTAAAATTCATCTCTGCCTTAAGATTTACTACTACTAATAATTTTGATTCAGAATTGGGGGGGGGGGGGGGGGGGGGTATAAGCTCCCACCCTCACCCCTGCTCCGCCGTGCCTGCACCGGTGTCTTAACCTCTCTCTCTCTCTCTCTCTCTCTCTCTCTCTCTCTCTCTCTCTCTCTCTCTCACACACATAACATCACACCCACACCCACACCTGCACCTACACACACACACAGTACCACTCACACAAACACACACACACACACACACACACACACACACACACACTACACACATCCACACACACTCAGTGACCTAGTGAGACCACACACACAGAGAGAGAGAGAGAGAGAGAGACTGAGAGAGAGAGAGAGAGAGAGAGAGAGAGAGAGAGAGAGAGAGAGACGCACGCACATAAACGAAGAATTAACAAAAATCCAAACTTTTTATGGGCGTTTAAAGGTTTTTTTCTAATAGAGAGCTTTATGTACAGCGGTTTATGATAAAAAAAAACCTCCTAGAATAATATCGACTGTGGTACTTCCAATTGTATACAGGCTATGGATCTGAGGCATGCGGAGGCGAACAATACCATTATTTTTGTATTTATATATATATATACATATATATATATATATATATATATATATATATATAAATCAGGATAATGCTCAATTTTCAGACTTAGTAATTTCAGGATTAGCAATTCCTGTTTTGACGGAACTAGCATTTGTAGCTTCATCTCGTTTTAGTCAGTGCTCCAAAAATAGGATTACATTACGCTGCCTCGGGAAATAATAATCCGTTTTAAATAGATAGGCTGGTTTTGTAATACACACTTATTAGTTTGAAGCCAATTTCCTTAAATAGGGATGTAGATCAGTGGCTAAAACACTCGTCTGAGGAGCAGTAGGTCATCGACCTCCAATGATTTGGTGATTTTCAGTGTCACACGACTGATACATCAAAGGCCGTGGTATGTACTGTCCTGTCTATGGGAAATGCATATTAAAATCCTTAGTAATTTTTTTTTAATACGATTAGCCTTTATGGCAGCAGCGGGTTCCCCCCCCCCCCCCCCCCCCTCTCTCTCTCTCTCTCTCTCTCTCTCTCTCGATCAAGTGTTCAAACATCAATGTCAAGCGTAAAATAGATATGGTTTAAAATGTGCTACGTGTCGGTGAAAAAATATTTCGTGTGCTTAAAGGTAAATTAGGACAACTTTTTAAAATGGTGTGTGTTTTTAAACTCGCCTTTTTATACAATAATTTTATTTTTAAATTGTTTTAATAATTTTTTTTAAAGCGATCGGTTCCTGGAGGTGGAATACGGACTATTTTGGGAAATAATTTCAGTGGAAATGATGCCGATCTTGCAATTCTCCGTACCGAGTCGTGATTACGTCTTGTGGCAAACAAGAAAAAGATGTCGCATTTGCGTCAGTGACTTAATTAATTATTTATAAATTACTGCCAGTTTAAATCTTGCGGCAGCTGGGTAATTTTGTCAAGAGTTTGTAACAAACACTAATTAGGCTATTTCTAAAATTTAATAACGACCCATTTAACATCAGCTGTCTAGAATAAACCTAATTCACTAGCTATTTCAATAGTTAGTATACACAAACACATTCTGGACTTCTATGGAGCACAATTGTAAGAGGTATCAAGGTAAATACAGGCAGCTGATTAATATGTGTAGTTTGAACTTAGCTTTGAACTATACCAGACCAGGGAAAATAACAAACATTTGACATCAAGCCTCTTTTCGTTAGACAGTAGTTCAATTGATGCAGCTGATCAAAGTTTAGCGTTTCAAATTGCATGCTTTTTTCTTCTTCTTTTTAAAAATGATTGCAGACTGCGTTTTCCTAATGGCCCATTAAAAGTAGTATTTGAGGAAACATTTCTACGAAAAGCTGCGCAATAACATTTTTTTCCACAAAATCCACAGCTTGCCCTACATACCTATATGCACTTGGTAATTACGTAAGTTTGAATGTTGATGTGAGTAATAGTTGACAGATATAACTTTAAAATGTCATTAGATGAAATTTCAAAAACAAGGCATAACGGTGATGGCCATGTTTCAAAATAGCTGCCAAAACGTTTTAACATAGAGAAATAAAAAAAGGTCTTTCCCCATTAAATTAAGATTATTCCATTCATTAAACGGCGTTTCAATGTTGTCTTATGTCTAAGCCATCCATAGCCACCAGATGAAAATTCACCACGGTCATAGCTCAAAAACTATTTCACCTAGAAGGATGAATAAAGTGTCTTTCTCCATTAAACCAAGGGTGGCACATTAATTAACGAGGGTTTCAAGGTTGTCTAAGCTGTAGGTGAGCAAACATCCAAGATGACCGACATAGCAACGAGGTAAAATTTCCTTACGCTCATAATTCATACATGTTGTCTTGTCCATTAAATTAAGACTTTAATAAATGTGGTTTTTGGTGTAGTCTTGGAGTCAAAATAAATAAGTTAATATTTTAGATACTTTGGTTTTAGAAACAACTGTTTTTAGTATGAAAAGACAACTCTTAATATATATATATATATATATATATATATATATATATATATATATATATATATATATATATATAATAATAATAATAATAATAATAATAATAATAAAATGTAAGAATGCTGCAGTGCTAAAATATCATAATCATTTTTGAAGTCAGTTATCACGGTGGTCATACGGATAAAGCAATAGAGGTTGGATAAATTACGCCGCGGCCTTAAGAGACTGCACACTACTGAAAGGGGTTACAGTTAAAATGTTGATAAAAAATATGTTTGCGAGTATTATCACAGTATATTTCTTCTTGTTTATCTATATCAAGATAAAGAAGTTGGTATCTGAAATGACAGAATCCATTACATCCATAAAGAAACATATTTATACCTACTGTTGGCTGCATTTTCGTTCATAGTTAGTGATAAATAACTGGAACTTGTAAACAATTAAGCATACAGTTAGTGCAAACATGTTTTTAAAAGATAAACATTACAGTGATATAGATTACAAGACATAAGTCAACGTTTCCCTAAGATAATGTAAATGGTTTTTTTGTAGTAAAGTATTTAGATGTTAAAAAATCTATAGAGTAAATAATTTTGCGGTTTAGAGTAAAATATTATGCGGTTATGATTTTTATTTGGTGTTTGCAACAATTATGGTAATTCTGAGATTTCAGTCCATTTGCCGTCCATATATTTTGGGATAAACCATTACCTCCGCACAGACAGATTTTAAAGGCCCTGACTGTAGTTATTAGGCAGTGTAAAACATTATGGTAAGCTGCAAGTAGGTCTACTTCTTACCAAACAATTTCGCAATTCCATTCTTCACACATACCATTTACAATTTGTAAAATGCGATGGAATTGACTGGTATTTTAAAATGTAGATGAATTTCAAAACGGAGACATTTACGGACTGGGCACGGCAAAATGTATCGTAAAGTATACGAGTCAATAGAACCTCTTTCTCTCTAAAAGGTAGCCTAAATTCCGAAGGCCAGACATGACCTGTACAAATTTTATTTGTTTGCCTTTACCATAGTTTTAAATAGCCGATGTATTTTTCGTGCTGGGGTATCATTAAACATCCATTCATTCATTCATTCACTGAGATGTACAAATTTTCCATGAAACAGTCTGTAACCAACTTTACAAGATTTGACTGCTGCATCACTGCTTGCCGCATCATGATATGTCAACATCCATAAATGAAATATAAGTATTTTTATTCAAGGAATATGTATCCTTTGCAATCATTTCCGAAAACTGAAGAATCGTATCTTCTAGTCCTATGTCTGCTAAATTGGAGTAAATGCCCGATAGTTTAGTAGAAGTTGTTTGAATAAAACAAATTGCATTTTAAAATAGTAGTCTGAATTGTTGGTATTATTATTAATTGAGATGCATATGACGTGACATCGGAAATAAATGTTTTACCATTGCATGTATCCTTATTCTTCGTTGACTTGTTTTCCCTTTTTTTTTTGAGTCTGAATATCCAATATTAAAACTTTGCAGTTCGATAAAACACTTAAAGGGACAGACCCTAGTTTTTAAACACTAAGACATTTTTCACCTAGACCCTAGTTTCAATCCGTAAAAATGGACACTAAGTTTGGCTAATTTACAAACCTGAAACAAATTTGGATACAACAGAGTGAAACAAGAGTCTGTGACATTGAAATACCTTTAAAAATAGAATAAAACGCGACTCCATAACCGTTGGTTCTCAGACGCACGTGCGTATTTAAAAAAAATGAAAAATGCATTTTGTGGTATTAGAAACACCAGGATGACCAGAAACACTTCGGTTGTACGGAAATGGATAATCTAAACAATAAAATATAGGTAATGTTTGATTTCAGTGATCATAAACGGCTCCAATAGTGAAAAAACATGCCTTAGTGTTTAAAAAACTAGGGTCTGTCCCTTTAATGTATAATGTATTTCCTTCGCTTTTGACAAAGGAAGGAAAACCTGCAGCACAACGCTTGCCTTGGTATCTAAAAGTTCCATGTCCTTCATCCAGGCCGAGACCTCTGTATTGCAATTCATGAATTCACCCTCGGGATATTCTGATGAAATGTGGTCGACGATTTCAGTTAAGGACCGACATTGAGCTTTAGAATAAAAACAACGGAATGGCCTTACTTCATCCATATATGGAGGGAAGGGCGAGACATAGTCCAGTGGTAAAACACTCGTTTGATGCGCGGTCGGTCTGGGATCGACCCCCGTTGTTGGACACATTGGGTTATTTCTCGTTCCAGCCAGTGCACCATGACTGGTATATCAAAGGCCATGATATGTGCTAACTAGTCTGTGAGATGGTGCATATAAAAGATTCCTTGCTCCTAATATACAATGTGTTTCTGCTTACCAGTCCTAATGTTTCTAGAAGCCGAAACTGGATTTTAGCTTCCAATAATGCTGTACCTGCCAGAAACACACATATTAGGAAGTAGAAACACATCGGATATACAGACACTGATATTGTAAAAAAGAAATATATTGGGTATGTATTTTCAGTCGCTAGAAAAGCTATATTAGTCAAAAACAGGTTACAATAACAGAAATGGTTAAGAACAAATGGTTATGAACTAGATTTTATATCACAAATTATTTATTTTATAAAATGAATGAAAACCTTTGAGATGAACGTCTGTGGATGTAACTATAAGTGACACCAGAACAGTTCATGGCAAGCGTCAGGCTAGACGTTCGAGTCCGGAATTTGTTTTCTTCTAATCCCACTGCCCCCTTCCCTTTTACTCCTTTGAATTTCATTGCATTTCCTCCTATCTTTCAACTTCTTTCGCTGTTCATCTCCACATCCCAGTCCTTGTCTCTCCGACCGCGACAGGTGCTGGTCTCTTGTGGCTATCCGTGCCACACACCTGTCATTCCCCATCAGCTTTTAGCTGTGGGCTTTGTCTGACCACTTCGGAGAGTGTTCTATAGTTACTTATGGCATTGTTAAGAGGCATTTGTAACTACTTACTATGCTCCACTACTATCGGTGGTCGTTAGTTTGTGCCGTGGGTCAGAGTCTGTGAATTCTTGATAATCTCTCTCACGCATTGGGGAGGGGGGGGGGGGTATAGCCCAGTGGTAAAGCGCTCGCTCGATGCGCGGTCGGCCTGGGATCGATCCCCGTGGGTTGGCCCATTGGGCTATTTCTCGTTCCAGCCAGTGCACCACGACTGACATATCAAAGGTCGTGGTATGTACTGCCCTGTCTTTGGGATGGTACATATAAAAGATCCCTTGCTGCTAATCGAAAAGAGTAGCCCATGAAGTGGAGACAGTGGGTTTCCTCTCTCAATATCTGTGTGGTCCTTAACCATGTCTGACGGCATATAACCGTAAATAAAATGTGTTGAGTGCGTCGTTAAATAAAACATTTCCTTCCTGTCACGCATGGATATCACAGTGCAGTCTCGTAGGAACAATATCTGGAGTGTGAGAGAGGGGACAACCATTAGTGTGTGTGGAGAGGTGGGGGGGGGGGGGGGAGGGGACAAATTATATATCTACCTTTATTTATATACAGTAGGACAGAAGAGCAAACATTTTCTTATGTGCTCCCAACAACAACAACCCCCCCCCCCCCCCCCCCCCATCCACTTCACTTCCTACGGGCCTGCAGTGTATAAGAACGTAATTTTATTGAATTAAAAAGAACAATTTGACAGTAATTTGTAATACAAAATCCATTTTACACGTAGAGAAATGTTAATTTTGTCATCTACCTACAAATATTTTTCCTTATTGATCAATCTGTTTGGACATTAATTTACACAATGCCTTGTCAGACGAGTGTTCCATCTGAGTGTCTGACCGGCAGTAGAGTTAAGAGCCTATCTTAGTAATTTGTAATCTACTTTGATTTTCCTTTTTCATAACTTCATGCAATTCAATAACCGAACAAACAATCTTCTTTATCGAGACTTCCGTTTTTTTCCTAGCTGGAGAGACGCTGTTTTGTGTTTAGATGTTTGTCCTAGAAAACCTTGTGCAAATGACAAGGCTGATCTGCGATTACTTTCATCAAAGAACGATTTCAACATTTTCTGCTGTCATCATGTTAAAGCACACTTCTCCGGCTTTTGAGATGCATATTTGTGAACCCGAATCAATAATATTTGCCTAATAGCATCCATTGCTTCTATGTTCAATTGGGCCGAACTTTCCCAGGCTTCTTATGTTCTGTGATGAATCGGCACATCATGTGCATGATTTAAGATTGTGTCAGATATTTCTTCTTTAACAAAAATGTGTAACAATTAGGTCAAAATCATTCTTGATCTTGTTATTTCTCCCTTTTTTTAAAATGTGTGTGTAACAGTTAGGTCAAAATCATTATTAATCTTGTTTATTATTTTTTTTCTTTAAAATCGTTGTCCAACGAACAAATTCGTATCCAGCTTAATGCACGTTTTGTGTGAACGTCCAACATTGAATGGTAAATTTGGTTTATCTCTGTGACCGCTGTCTAAGTTCATTTACCGCAAATGAGACGTAACCTCATATGTCGGACGATACATTTGCTAAACAGTATGCGAATTATTCATGTAAAACTGTAAAACATGTAAAACTGTACATATAAATAATCTGACTGTCTTGTGAGCAATTGACTTTAAAAGCATAGCATTAAGACCTTCATTACTAAACGCAGAACGAATATTATATTTGAAATATCGGACAATAAACATCCAGATTTTTTCAAGGTAAATACAAAATAGATTATACATCAATGCGTGCGACTTCATCAACCAATCAATCAGTCAGTGAGTGAAGAGTTAATATTTAAACTACTCTTAAAACTGGTAACATCATTTGTCAAAAGGAATGTACTCTAACGACGTCTTTGTTGCTTCGTCGAAAATTTAAGTTTGCGCTACGTCGTTAAAGTTTGTTAGATCTAGAATATAGGCCTACCTCGTATTCATAAGCGTACGTGACAGGGCGGCGGTGTGGGGGGGGGGGGGGCGGCAACTGCCCCCGTAGTGCTGGAGCAAATCCTCAAATTGGGGCAAAAAAGTTAGAGATATTCAGGCAAAATGTGTTAGCCTGTTAACAGTTTATTTCCATCATTCTACCAGAAAAATTAGTTGTAATTCATGTAAAAATATCTAGTGATTCGTTTGCAACCAGTTTGGCAGTAATGCTAATATGCATAACTTTTGTTATCCAGATTCGGGCATTTTCGTTTAATTCGGGACCCCCCCACCCCCCCCCCCCCACCCCCACCCGTACAACAATGGGAGCCCGTACGCCTATGCTCGTGCTTCTATAAAGCGCACAGCGCCGATTTTCATAATATCTGTCAGATTTTTCCCAATAAACCTGTATTCGTGCAGACTGAGGCCAAAGATCAAATAACAGGAATTCTCATCACAGAATTGATTGTATTGCTCCTAATGCACGACTCATGTAGGTCTCCGCGTGGGCCGCAGTGCGCTCTTTTGATTGCAAATTAATTGACTGTCAGTTCCGTGCACAGACATCATGTACGGTGATTTCCCTTTCAATTATTTTTATGCAAAACAAATAGAATTGTCGTAAAATGCAGCGCTGGGGAATACCACCTGACCCTAGAACGCGACATCCGGATGGCAATATCAAAATATTGTTTTCAAATTAAATAATTGTGTCAGAATCTAAATAAACTGGCTTTCAAACATCTTGGCACTTAATACACTATAACTAAATAGCCGAGTTAAACAATCGTTTCCCTCTCAGTAAACGAAATCATAATCGAACTATTACACAACTGGTGCTATGCTAACACAAATGCACGAAATTATAGAAATTTTTTACTGTTGCTAACTTAACACAAATGACGGTAAAACGTTAGGTTCTACAAAACGGTAAAAGAGTTTGCATTTGTCGGGATGGCAGACCTGAGAAGTGTCATAATATGTAGAAGTAGGCCAGCGAACAGTTTAAAAACATCACACGTCTGACCCAGCCTAAAACAGCTATTTTGTTCACAGATTGTAACAATCAAGGTTTACACTATAACACGATTATGGAGGCAAAAGGCGAAAGTACAGAAAAGAAAGTTTTAACAGATAACTCGCCTGTTGTTCCCCGCTAACTATATATATATATACTACTCAAAAGAATTTAAGGGTCAGACGATATTTTCGACATTATTTTCTGAATGTCAATTATATTAGCTAGACCATAATGTCACGCATGGTATTGTTCCATTTTGACGAAAGTGGGTCTAAGCAACCCATAAATGAATTAAAATCCACTGTCATTGACACTGTCGACTAGTTCTAATGGCGAAAACATGCTTACATTTTCACGTAAATTAGGGCGAAAGCGAAAGGTCTGCTAAGTGCCCATAACTTGCTTTTTCACAAAGCGCTTCATTTGCACGCTTTGCACGTGTATTACATGTTCCCAATGCTGAATTTCCGTATAATTGGAGCTTGCGTTCGTGTACGGTGCACACTCCAAATTCGACAATGGTATGACGTCAACTGACTGTCGAAGATCGAAGAAGGGCTATTGCTTGGCTTCAGGATGGCAATACGCAAAGAAATGTTGCTCTGAGACTTGGTGTCAGTCAGAGTGTCGTTGGCCGACTGTGGCAACGGTACCAAGCAACGAATTCTGTTTGAAATCGTCCACGTTCGGGAAGACCCCGAAGCACTACAAATAGAGAGGACCGCTACATCACCAATATGGCTCTACGTCAACGCGCAACCACTGCACGCCGATTACGTGACAATCTGCGGACTGCGACTGGAACTCGAGTGTCTGATCAAACCATACGCAATCGCCTGAGAGCCAATAATCTACGCTGCCGTCGCCAGGCTGTTCGACCACCACTCCTACCACGTCACAGAACGGCCAGACGTCACTGGTGCACACTTCATCTGCGGTGGCAACGAGTTCAGTGGGGTCGAGTGATGTTCACTGATGAGTCCAGGTTTAGTCTCCAGTTCAACGACGGTCGGGTTCGTGTCTACAGACGTCCTGGGGAGCGCTTCGCTAACGTTAACGTTAGACAACGTCACCGGTTCGGTGGTGGCAGCGTCATGGTGTGGGGCGGCATCTCTATCCACCACAGGACCCCCCTCTATGTGGTGGATGGCAATCTGAATGGAATCCGCTATCTGAATGAGATTATCCGGCCGTTGGTTCTCCCAGGCCTTCAGCAGATTGGCGGCGGGGCAGTTCTGCAGGATGACAATGCCAGACCCCACCGCGTCAGGGTGGTAACGGACTTTCTCAGACAACAAGGTATCGCCAGGATGGATTGGCCAGCATATTCGCCTGACTTGGCCCCAATAGAGGACGCCTGGGACGAATTAGGCAGGAGAGTTCGGGATAACCATGCCTCTCCGGCGAACCTTCATGATCTGGGTCAACTTCTTATGGCAGAGTGGCAGGCCATTCCCCAAGAGTTCTTCAGACGTCTGATCAACAGCAAGAGGCAACGATGTGTCGAGTGTATTCGCGCCAGGGGTGGATTCACACACTATTAAACGAATGTTCTAATGTGTAAAATCCATGTTTGACAACCTTCAACTTTGACAGCATGTCATGTGACTTTCTTGTATACAGTGACGTTGATTTATGGTTTTTTGTAAATATGGAACAATAAATTAAATTTTTGGTGTAGTTTACATCATCAATCTAATACACTCTGAAACTTATTTGGTTATAAATTTTTGACCCTTAAATTCTTTTGAGTAGTATATATATTAGGCCTAATGAGCATTGTTATTCAATCATTCGTTTTATTTTTGAAAACCGGCTTGGTTAAAACAAAACAAAATGAATATAACAAAGAAAAAGCAAACACAGCATTAAGAGCACCTAACCAACACAACAAACAACATGATCTATTACTGTGAAATCAAATGTCATGGTAAGTGCTATTATATATGTAGAAACTGGTATATGATTGATAACAGCAGACAATACGACGCCAGCAAGTTTCCATTCTTACCCTAACACATCAACTGTTGTCATGGACGGGTCACCCAAACGATTGATGTTCATATTCCGGACTCTATTCTTAAAATCGGGATATGGCTATGAAAATAAGTTGCATCATCATCACGATAAGCTATCTTGTCACGAGGAAAGCATGCAACTAGAATTCACTTGTCACTGAAGTAAAAACAAATGGGGCTGCATTTCACATGTTAAATGACGCAAGCGACGCAAAGTACTCTTCGTCTATTTTCGTTTCATTATTTTCGCCAATTTTACGATCAACAGTTCCTCCGGAAAAGATAAAATGTCATTAAAATTGATCTTCCAGATAGTTTATTAAAGGCTTATAAATGCAACTGCACTTAGGAACCCTCTAATCCCCAATCCTTAACGCCCTTTCTGATCTCGTTGACATAAAATCACTGAGGTTTGCCACTGACTCCTATTGCAATATCACTTCATCATAGCCAAATAGTTAGCATGTCACGCTGTGTTTTCAGCAAATAAAAAGATTTCTAAATAAACACCTCGAACACGTTGTGTCTTAATTTAATAATACAACCAGTGACTGAATGTTATTGTAGTCTGCACCATCACAGATAAGTAGTTACTGTGTGAAATACATATTACTTCAAGTAAAACATCTCTGGATGTCTGAAATAATTAGCAAAAACACCAGCAAGGTCATCGGTGTTTCTAATAATTACAACAGATAACACTGAGCTGATTAGAACCACAGACCCTCTGTGCTAGAGACGCAGTTCGACGCAGAATATTCACGATTGCGTCAAACTGCGTCATTGTGCATCGATCTGCGTCAGTGTGCGTCAATCTGCGACGTGTCACAGATTGTATGGAAATCAGTACTGTGTTGACTTACCAGTCGTGGATCACGTAACAGCTGAAACAGACTGGCAGGTATTGGGTTCGCATCCTGGTACACGCCCACGCGATGAGTGTTGTCCTGGAGAGACAGCCCATTGGGTAGCGTGCTTGAACCAAGTTAACATGGATGAAATGAACGACAAAAATAGTGCACATCAAATCGTTCAATTCTTTACTGATGTCAATAAAACAGAGTGCGCTGATATTGTTCATCGTTAGTTATATAATAATCTACTTGGCAAGGTCGATTTAATACAATTGCTGATCATCATGGTTTTATTAACTAATAAACTCCAATAATCTGTTCATTTAGAATCGATTTTGCCACTTTATGTTTTAATATATTTTTGTTTCAAGCTATTATCACCACATTCCCACAATCAACTTGGTGCGCCAGTCGATGATTTCAAAGATGGACGACCCCCGAGTTAATGGAAAAACGATTAATTTCTCCAGGTCATCCTTTGTCTCCTTCTATATTTAATTTATGTGTTGAACTCCTTGGCATCATAGTCAGAAATTCACCTCATATTAAAGGTATCACTATAGATGAGGAAGAATACATAAAGGGATATTCCTGAGTTTGCTGCAATTTTTAAGATGTTATCGACTAACAGAGACTTTTTAGCGTTTGTAATTACATATCAAATATAGTTTTTTGCAAAAAATATTAGTGACTGTATATTAAACGTGTTTCTGATCGTTCTAATATTTGTACTAGGTTAAATTTCATTTTATTTGAAGAAAAAATTCAATTTGGGCTTTTTACAAATATTAAGACGACCAAAACCACATTGAATATACAGACACTGATATTCTAAATAAGAAAATATATTTAATATATAAGTTTAATCGTAGAAGTAGTTTACTAGTCGGAAACATCTTACAATGCAGCAAACTCAGGAATGTCCCTTTAATATCGCAATATGCAGATGATACACGTTTTATTCTTTATGGTTCCCCAGCATCTCTAAAATACACTGTCAATTTTAGACTGTTATGCGTGAGTGTCTGGCCTCTGAAATAAATTATACTAAATCAAAACATATTCAAAGGAAGTTTACCATCATACCAGGTGGAAGTTAAAATGGGATGCAGAACAGTTTACATTACTTGGTATCAACTTTTCAGAAAAACTAGACAGAATTAATGACTGGACTATGGATCGAAAGTTGCAGAAATGGAAAAATTAATGAAAATATGATCTAGTAGAGAGCTAACTCTCTTAGGAAGGATAACTGTTCTAAAACGTTTAATAATTCCGCATTATAACGCATTTATTTATAGCCTTGCACAACAAAAAAGACACACTACTAAAATATGTAAATACCTTATGTTAAAAATGTATTTGGGAAAATAGTGCTGAATAATTAGCACGCAATTTAATAAGTCAAAATTATAAAGATGGCGGAATCAAAATGATAAACGTAAATAATTATATAACAGCTCTGAAAAATGCATAGATTTGACGTATGTTTATGAATAACCCTAAATGGCCTAATATGTTATTCAGTTTATATATTATGTGCATTTTATAACCTATAACATGACTGTAAGATAGTGATATCAGGCCAATACCAAACTTGTTTCTGGGGTTACTAAACTTTAAAAAAAAAACCTCTCTCAGATCTATTAATATTTCTATATCGGCCAGTTTCAGTTGCTAAGTTATGTGCAGATAGTCTTAATTTGACAGTATATACTTATATATATATATATATATATATATATATATATATATATATATATATATATATATATGGGATTTATTTAATCAAGTAATGCTGCGTATTTAAACTATCCGCCAAACATGTGTAGAAAGTGGAACATTCCGCAGATGTATTGAGTTGATAGAGAAGATTCAAGCTGGGATTCTGCCGTACAAGTTGTCACAAATCGAGCACATTAAAACGTCGGAAATCAACCATGTCTAGAAAACTGTTTAAAAATCACTAGCTCATTAACACAGCTTTTATCGATGGTGTCTATTACCAGGTTAATGTACATAATTTAATTTTTGTTATCCTTGATGTGTTAAGAGAATAAGACTCGCAGTGGTTACCGTTAAATCGTATGAAAGCTTCCAGAAGACCGTGAATGATAGCGTTGTTACGTACCTAATGAAACATCTTCTAGGCTAAGGTGACAAGAATCTGCGTCCATCAACATACCTTGAAACATTTACATATTAAACTGCTCGGATACCTCTCAGTGCAAATTAACCATTTTCTATTAGACAGTTGGAACCCGGACCTTTTGTTAAGCAGTCTATGCTTTTTATTGATTTTTATGTAAAAACCAATCTATGACAGCGATGTTGTATTTTAAACAGCTAAGGTTGATTCTAACAATAGGAAAATATTAAATGGCAATTATTGTTCAAAAACACAAAAACAACTGATTAAACATAAATAGATAATGGATATATATTACGCCTGACGATGATTTTGGTTTTTAAAAAATATATACATATCTAACAGTTATTTTATTTTACGTATTGTTATTCGGTGGTGATGCTAGTTTTAAAAACTATAGGCCTTGAGACGGTGACTTGTTTTTGTTTTACAATCTGAACGATAAAACCGTTATTCGCGATCAAGACCGTATCTCTGCACATTGCACAGTGGAATGGGGATTTATCAAACTAGTTGTGGATTTAAAGAATATCTATCTAGTGCGTCGTCGACAGGAGGACAGCCACTCCCGAGGAGATCACTTACTAGACAATACATCCCTCCTAAACCGCCACAAAGAGGACTGCCACTCCCAGACAGGTTTATTAAATCAAAACTAGCAAAGGACAGAGCTCATTGGAATACATATAGCTGTGATAACAAGCTCTCGTAAATCGCTGTCAAAACAGTGATGATATCAGGTGTTCGCGAATTATATAAAAATACCTGACTTTGATTTTGTTTTAAAAACTACAGATTGTGATTTATATATATATATATATATATATATATATATATATATATGTATGTATGTATGTGTGTGTGTGTGTGTGTGTGTGTGTGTGTGTGTGTGTGTGTGTGTGTGTGTGTGTGTGATTCACTTTTGTTTTATAAAGTATGCCAGATGGTGATTTTGTATTCGAAGCTATACCTTACGGTGATTGTGGTTTACTAAACTCTGTGTTACGGTGATTTTGGTTACTGAACTATAGCTGACAGTGATTGTGGTTATGAAACTGTACCTGACGGTGATTTTGGTTACTAAACTATACCTGACAATGATTTTTTTTTTATTGTCCCCAGAAACATAAGCAAGGTCAAGGTTGGGACCTTGAATCATTGCTGTACATGGTATTATTGTATATACATAAACGATACATAATTAAAGCTATACACTCGTATATAAAGCACTTATTAAACAATATGTGTATACATATGCATGTGCGTGTGTGTGTGAGAGAGAGAGAGAGAGAGAGAGAGAGAGAGAGAGAGAGAGAGAGAGAGAGAGAGAGAGAGAGAGAGGGGGGGAGGGGGGGGGGGGGGGGACAGACAGACAGACAGACACGGACGTGTGGAGTAACAGGGATGAAGCCGAAGATAGACGAAAGGGAACACAAACGGCGCGAGCCGTATGCACACATACATAGTATTCAATATTAAGATGAAACAGATAGGCTTAACATGATATTGTAAAACAGGATATTAGCAATGCAAAAGCCTTACATAACTGAAGAGGAAATATTCCGGAGACTAGGAAGAAGAGTACTAGAAATAGAAACAAAGAGTGAGAGAAAAAAAAAAAAGAAGAAGAAGAAGAAGAAGAAAAAAAAAACTTTCTTGAAAGATAAATAAGATCAATGCGATCTTAAAAAAAAAGAAATTATAGAAAGTCGAGATACGTTTTCTGAACTGGCGATATTTTGCATAAAAGTATGTTTATTAGCTTATTCGTATATTTTGCTATTAATAAGTTTATACATGAATTTATACAATTTGTTTGAGGAACTGCTGCCAAGGTTCAAAGTCTTTATACAGGCAATTTTTATAAAATATATATTTTTCAATCTCTATTTTATCAATAATGAATCTTAGCATTGCGTTTTTATTTAATCTGATCTTTTGTAATTTCGTTCTATATATATAATACTTAATATTAATAATGAACCAATTAATAAAACAATGTTTTTTTGTTATGATACCAGAAAAAACCCATGTTTTTATCCAACTGAAATTGTTCACCTTTTTTTAGTGCCCATTCTTCTACTGCTTTCCATAGGACAGTAACTTTAGAGCACTCATAAAATAAGTGTTCCAGTGTTTCTGGCATAAGATGGCAAAAATCGCAAATATTAGAATCAACATATTTTATTTTATTTAGAAATATATTTGTAGCTATTATCCTGTGTAAAATTTTATACTGAAACCATAATAAAGATGGGTCTTTAATAGTTTTGAATGGTAGAGCATAATACTTTCCCCATACTTGTGAAGTGAAGTCAAACCCCAATACTGAATATCTTTTTTGGGATATAGGAACTATTGTAGTGCGATTTAATATTGCGTATATTTGCTTACTTAGGTTTGTATCTTTTAAAAAAAGTTTTATTTTAAACGGAAGAATCGGGTTGCAAACAGTGTTAAAACTTTGGTTGTTTGATTTTGTTGTTTTACAAATATATAATTTAATGGCTCTGATTAAAGAAGCATATTCTAAAAAATTGGACTGTACTTGATATTTTGTTATGAAAGTATTGTAATTCAATAATGTCCCATTTTCGTCTATTAGATCTTGAATAAATATTATGACTTTTTGCAAATACTTCATATAAATAAAAGGTTTGCCGGTTTTTTTATATTTATTTTGCTATTGTACCAAATGTTTAGGCTCATTACATCTTCGTTATTATCAGGCGTTTCTTTCTGTTGAATGGTAAGCCAGCTTTGTAACACATCTTTCCAAAAATTATTTTTAATTGTTGTTATTTTTAGCTGAATATAATAATCTCCATATTTAATCATATTTGCTGTCGTTAAACCCGTTACAGCTTGGAAAAGATGTGTCCATTTCGAGTTTGATATTAGAAGTCTTCTTAACCAAGTAGCTTTTAACGCAGTTGTAAAATGTCTAATGTTTAGCATTTTTATGCCTCCATTACATATTTGCAAATTAGTACTTCTCTTTTGACTTTTTCTGGTTTGTTTTTCCAAATAAAATTAAAAAACATTTTAGTTATTTGTTTTGTTACTTGATCTGGTACATTTGGTAATGCAATTAATAAATGTGTTATTTTTGAAATTATTAAGGTCTTGATAACAACGACGCGACCCAGTGGAGTTAATTTTCTAGTGGACCATTGTTTTAACAGTCTTTTCATCTCCATTAACTTCGGTTCAAAGTTAGTTTGAATCATTTCTTCAATATTAACTGAAAAATATACTCCTAGTAAGGAAAAGGTTTCTGCACCCCATTCTAACTTCCATTTTGGATGATGAAAAACATCTTTTGAATATTTTTTACTGCCTGTCCAGATGATTTTTGATTTCGAGTAGTTTATGTTTAATCCAGATACGTTGGCATACAGGTCTAATATTTTTAGAGTGCTATCCAGGGATTTGTGGGTTCCATCTAAAATGAAGGAGGTGTCATCAGCGTACTGCGATATTAAATATTCTTGCCCGTTTACAGTTATACCTTTGATATCCTTTGAATTTCTTATTAATATAGCTAATATTTCGGCGCAAATTATGAAAATATAGGGGGAAAGTGGATCGCCTTGTCTACAACCTCTTTCTAGTTTAAAACTTTCAGACAGAAATCCATTTTGTAAAATCCTTGATTCTGAGTTATTATAAAATGTTTTAATCCATGATTTAATTGACATTTTAAAATTGAAAAACTCAAGTGCTTGTTCAACGAATGACCAAGAGACAGAGTCTGACAATGAGTTTGGTTATGAAACCATACCTGACGGTGATTGTGGTTACGAAACTGTACCTGACGGTGATTTTGGTTATGAAACTGTACCTGACGGTGATTTTGGTTACAATCGAAACTGTACCTGACGATGACTGTGGTTACGACACTATATCTGGTGGTGATTTTGGATACGAAACTAATTCTGGCGGTGATTTTGGATACGGAACTATATCTGGCGGTGATTTTGGATACGAAACTATACCTGGATGTGATTTTGGTTACGAAACTATACCTGACGGTGAATTTGGTTACGAAACTATATCTGGATGTGATTTTAGTTACGAAACTGTACCTGACAGTGATTTTGGTTACGAACCTACATCTGGATGTGATTTTGGTTACGAAACTATACATGATGGTGATTTTGGTTACGAAACTGTACCTGACGGTGATTTTGGTTACGAAACTGTACCTGACGGTGATTTTGGTTACGAACCTATATCTGGATGCGATTTTGGTTACGAAACTATACATGACGGTGATTTTGTTTACGAAACTATACATGACGGTGATTTTGTTTACGAAACTATACTTGACAATGATTGTGATTAACTGTAGATGACGGCCATTTTAGTTACGAAACAGTACCTGACGGTGATGTTGGTTACAAAACTTTATAAGACGATGCTTTTGGTTACGAAACTTTACAAAACGGTGATTTTGGTTACCAAAGTGTACAATACGGTGATTTTGGTTATGAAACTCTACCTGACGGTGATTTCGTCACCACTGGCTCGCTGGTGTTTATCCACAGCTCTCTGGACACCCTGGCGTACGAGTATCCCATGACAACGAGCGGCATGACGAGAAGCACAGCGTCCAGGAGAACAGTGTACATCTTCTCGATCACGTGGTCGTCCCAGATTTCCCGACACGCGTGGCTGCCGCTCACGATGGGGATCACCTTGGTGAAGATGGCGATAGGGACCATGACGAGGAACGCCGTCAGCCAGATGATGCAGATGACCTTGTACGAGTGGGACAGCGTCTGCCACCGGCGCGACTTCAGCGGTTCACAGATCGCGTAGTAGCGTTCCGTCGAGATGGCTTCCAGAGTCAGACAGCTCACTGCCACCGACACAGCTGTGAAAGAAAGAAAGAAAGATTTTATTTAACGATACACTCAACACATGTTATTTACGGTTATATGGCGTAAGAAATATGATTAAGGACCACACAGATATTGAGAGAGGAAATCCGCTGTCGCCACTTCATGGGCTACTCCTTTCGATTAGTAGCAAGGGATCTTTTATATGCACCATCCCACATACAGGATAGCACATACCACGGCCTTTGATATACCAGTCTTGGTGCACTGGTTGGAACGAGAAATAGCCCAATGGACCCACCGACGGGGATTGATCCTAGCTGTGAGAGAGAGAATAAAGTTTAAGTTTGTACTGTTTTGTTTAACGACACCACTAGAGCACATTGATTTAATAACCATCGGCTATTAGATGTCAAGCATTTGATAATTTTGACATATAGTCTTAAAGAAAAGTTTGTTTTTGATTAACGACACCACTAGAGAACATTGATTTATTAATCATCGGCTACTGAATGTTAAACATTTGGTAATTATTTTACAAATACATGTAGTTTTAGAGAGGAAACCCGCTACATTTTCACATTAGTAGTAAGGGATCTTTTATATGCACCATCCCACAGACAGGATAGCACATATCACGTTCTTTGATATACCAGCCATGGTGAACTGACTAGACGAGATATAGCCCAGTGGATGACGGCGGTCGATTATGTCACAAACCTTGAAGGAATGCTCGCGCAAGGCTTTTGGACTGGTACACATATTCAGCGATATATAATCATGCACATTATTGCTTAATATCAACAATTGTAAAATAATTGTAAGAAATCAAGCATTTTGATTGGCTGATTACAAGTGGTTCATTCCAAAAGTCAGTGTACCTACTGTAACGTTGTTTACGTGTATTCATAAGCGGTGAAGTGTCACTGTTTGTAAATATGGATGGCGTACACACAGAAGACGCCGGGTCGTTTAATTTGGGTGAACTGGAAGAAATATTCGGACCAGAAAATAACCCTGAAGAATACTCTCCAGACGATATAGCAACGCTTGCTGCATCGGTCTCTTCAAGCAGAATTTCAACTAACAATCGTCCTGTTGAGTGAAACCAGCTGAAGGAGAATGTACAGTCACTGACAGCAGACGACACCGATAACTCACGTTTTGCCAACAAAAACGCAAATATTCAAAAATTCTACAACAAATTGATGAAAATATTGATCCCTAAGTGCACCTAGCAGTGAAAAATCATTGTGTACACCCAAATTAAAAACGCGACAAATGATCCTGTTTACCCGATCATAGCCTCTTAAAGTTTTCAAACGAACTCGCAAAACACGAATATTACAACAAACACAGCTCCCAGCATCAACAAAATTACTCATATGACACCTAGAGTTGAAATTCACAACCATTATCACATAACACATATGAATTAGCAACGTAGCACAATAAATGAAAACGAATATATCCAAATCTGGTTGACCAACAAACACTTTTACATTTCAGACCGTTCCATATTGCAGTGTATTTGAAATTTTGTTATGTTCTTCCATCTTAAAAGTGGTTTATTGGTATTGCTTTCAGTTTAAAGCATTATGTTGTTGTTGTTGTTTTTTGCGTCTATATAAATAAAAATTGGTTCAAATACACAATAGTATTTTTCATATAACTAGTTTTGAAAATTTACTTCCAATTTCGTTACCCTCATGATGGACTCTTCCTATCGATTGACATCATTCAGTTACAGACACGTTTGACAAAATGTGGAAGAGTAAGTTTGGAGAATTTTGTGAATGACAATAGTTCGCTATTTATACTACATTAAAAATAAAACATATATAATTTATACAAATCTACGCGGCTAAGTGGTCATCCGTCAATCCACCTTCAATTAGACCTCTCAAAGAAAAAAAATGGAAGCAGGTGATCTCCTAAGTATATTATTATATTTAATTAATAAAACGGTTAAATGTGACGGCTATTATATATACTAAAACTAAGGCAAAAGTTATTGTGACATGGATTGTTTGGAGTAATAAATTTGTGAATGGATTTATGGATGTAAACCAGAAAAAATGTGCCTGAAACAGCTTGAAGAAATGTAACCAAGCAGTTGTTGCAGCGATTGCATGTTTTGTGCAAGAAACGTGAAATATTCGGGAGAAATCCTGTCAGGTGTTCACCATAAAAGGTCAGACATTCAGTCGCAAATCATTGCCACTCTGTGCAGCCTTCAGAAGTCCAGAAGTCAGAAAAACACCATTAGCGAACTGTTATATGCAATTTCGTCATACCACGCCTCAGTGAAAATGACAGATGGCGAGTCATAGGGATGCTTGAATCTGAGACCTCGCAGCGTGACGTCGCACATCAATTCAACGTCCATAGAAACACCATATGGCACTTATGGCAACAATATCAACAAAACAACCAGGTCAGGGACCGTCCCCATAACAGCCGACCACCCGTGACAACCCCTCGCCAAGACACATGGATCCGAACCACGCATCTGCGAAACAGGTTCCGGCCAGCAACCCTCACAGCCCGTACCATCCCTGGCAAGAGAGGTGTATCAGCGAGGACAGTGCGACGACGTTTACGCATCTACGCCATCCGTGCAAAACGCCCAGTCAGAAGGCCAGTCCTGACGCCAGAACATCGACGTCGACGTCTCCAGTGGTGCAGACAACACCTGCAATGGACAGCACGTGACTGGAGACGTGTCCTCTTCACTGATGAATCCCGTTTCCTTCTCCACAGATTTGACGGCAGTACACGTGTGTACAGACGTCATGGTGAACGATACATCACGCCATGTGTTCTTGAAGGGGGTCGTTTTGGAGGTGGTGGCGTTATAATATGGGGTGGAATTACAGCCACAGGCCGGACCCAGATGGTTGTGATTGAAGGCAATTTGAATGCTGTGAGGTACCGAGATGAAATTTTGCAAACAACTGTGTTACCGTTTTTGCAACAGAACGGCCCCGGGATTACATTACAACACGATAACGCCAGACCACACATTGCTAGAGTATCTGAATCAGAACAATGTTGATGTGATACACTGGCCTGCCAGGCCCCCGGATTTGTCACCAATCGAACATGTCTGGGATGAAATGGAGCGACACTTGCGACGTCTTACAAATCCTCCAACACTGCAGGAACTCCGGCTGATCCTTCTTCAGATCTGGAATGGCATTCCCAGGAACTTTCTCCAGTGTTTAGTGGCCTCAATGAGACGACGGTGCCAGGCCTGTATCAATGCTCAAGGTGGACACACTCGCTACTAACTGTGTGAACTTCGCTCTGGACCCCCTCTAGTGATGTGGCTCATTTGCATATGGCAGGTGCGCCCTTTTCATAGACTATTGCTCGTTTCCATACCTTCGGACATTTCTCTTTCCATGTTATAACATTTGCATATGGCAGGTGCGCCCTTTTCATAGACTATTGCTCGTTTCCATACCTTCGGACATTTCACTTTCCATGTTATAACGTTTCATACACGGCAGTAAAAACTTATCTTTGTCAATTATCTTTGTGTTTTGTGTGTCACAATAACTTTTGCCTTTTAGTATATAACGGGTGCAGCCATTTTGTACCATCCCAGTGAAAACGCCGGTGGTTACGTAATATTTAACGTGTCATATCAGGAATTAGTATTAGAACTGAAGAAACAAACGTACCTGATTTTTGCGCAATGTTCTGTAATAATATCCATCCCAGTAAGCCAGCAATGAGTATATACTATTTGACAATACAAAATTGTTAAAGTATCGAAATAACTATCATGTTTTGTCCATGCAATAACCTACGTATTGAATTGAAAAACGGAGTCTATACCGGTACTTTCAGTGGCCTCCACCTGTGATTCCTGATTGGCAGATGTATATTTGTTAGAGAGAGAAGTCATTAATTGTCGCAGTTTAGACACAAAATCACGTACAGGCAGTATTTTCTTTACATCACAGGGTATTGGGAGATACTTGCCATCCCTAAAATGGTAATGGACTTTCTCAGTCGTCATGCTTTAAATCATTCTGTAAAACTCTTGATTAAGTAAACTTTCCCATCTAAAATCACAGAACTGACCAATTACGTAGTCCCAAAGAAAAGAACATTATTGCTTGGGTATCATGAGTGGTCGTTTTTGCTCCAACGTAGCCTACCAATAGGCCTAATAGTATACTTTTTTCTTTGGATTTTTTAACAGAGAAAAATACTATAACCTCATTTCGTTCTATTAATTTAAATTGAAATATATTTAGTTAAATATATTATCAAGTCATTTATGTTGTTTTACAAGTCAGGTTGATGAAAGCGAAGCGCCTTGTCGTAAATGACTGCGTTTGTTTACACTGTGCATACAGGAGTTGGTCGGAGCTGACGTCACTTCGCTCCAAGCTAGAGTACCGGACGCAACGAAAACAAAAGAAAAAGGCTGCCCCTAGTTAGCAGGAATAATCACGTGTTTTTTTATTAACTCTAAAATTACGCGTTTTTCATTTCTTAAAGTGTCAGTATGTGTTAGTGGTCCGGGTATGTATCTTTCCAACACATAAGGCTCATGTTTGAGTTTACTATCCCTTTGAGAATAGTCCTTGAGATACAACTGTGGAAGAAAAGAAAAAAAAAGATGTGACAGAGCTTGACAACCGTCAAGGACAAAGACAACAGTGGTGTTACAAAAATACAGAAAAAGCAAAATCTGTAAGCGACGAAGATTTAAACATATACCGACGAGTTATCTTATCAAGTCTGTATTTGTACACTAGGGATGCAGGCATGTTTTCACAAAGATGTGATTGCATATACTCAAGAATCACTGGGGGAACCCCCCCCCCCCCCCCCCCCAGACAAGCATTGGTATAACAAAAATACACTAAATACGTGATTTGTCTCAGGTCACATAACATGTGTATAACGACCACCACACACAACCACAGTAAAACCTCACTTCCATCAGTCACACAACACGAGTATAACAACCACAGTAAAATCTAACTTCCATCAAAGTCACACAACCACAGTAAAACCTAACTTACACCAGGGTCACACAACACGTGTATAACAACCACTCAAAACCACAATAAAACCTAACTTCCACCAGTCACACAACACGTGTATAACAACCACACACAACCACAGTAAAACCTAACTTACATCAGGGTCACACAAGACGTGTATAATAACCACACACAACCGCAGTAAAACCTCACTTATACCAGGGTCACACAACACGTGTATAACGACCACATACAACCGCAGTGAAACGCAGTGCAATAAGGATCACACAACACGTCTATAACAACCACACGCAACCATGGTAAAACCTAACATTCACCAGGGTCACACAACACGTGTCTAACAATCACACACGACCACAGTAAAACCCAACTTCCATCAAAGTCACACAACACGTGTATAATAACCACACACAACCGCAGTTAAACCTAACTTAAACCAGGGTCACACGGTACTTTTTAAATATAATTATCGCCATTTCAATCGATCCATTTTTATTTTACAGAAAACAATTAATGTATGTGGACTGTTTGTTCATGACACGAGTTCCTGGTTAGTTGTAAATGGGTGGCGTGAGAGAAGTCGATATCTTACTTTCATACTGTCCACAGGATTCCTGGTTTTGTTAGTAAGCTTATTACATATATTATTATTCATGAAATGTAAAACACTATATTATTATAAACTGTTATTATGCACAAATAACAGGAATAATGAACATTAAAAATTACATTTTATAGATGAAAAATTATCAAATTGATAACACCAAGAATTTACACAGATAATTTCCAACAGATAATAATACATTTGATCCTAACTGCTAGATGCAGTAGAGCAAGCAGTCACAATCATTTCCTTGTAGTCTGTATCAGACTTCTAAGTATTTTGATGCAATGTTATTTTTTCATCTATAAAAGGCAACTTTTAAAATGTTTATTATGCCTGTTATTTTATATAGTAACAGGTCGTTATAACGTTAATACAGTTTTCAAATGTTCATGTTGGAGATTTTCAACAATAATATATAATAAGCAAAAACGATGGGGTTTATAGACAGAGCCACATACCAGTTGTGTTGCCATGTTATTTAAATTGCACTCGTTTATAGTGCGCAGGGATATAAATCTTGAGCACTAACAACGAGTGCAATAAATAACATGACAAAACAATTGGTATGTGGTTCTGTATTTACGTGAGATTTTGTATCACACATATGTTCAATAATTTGTTTTTATTGCACGGTCAGAATTGTCTTTATTACTATAATAAGATTAAATGGGTATGTAATAAAATTTTGATTAGAACTTTAGTCACTAACATGTAAATGAAATGTTATGAGTGATCTTGAGATGGTCAAATTAAAGGTCTGTTGCGTCAGATTCAGGAACTTGTATTTTAGACATTGCATTCGACGATCGTTTGGTCATCGGGAAATTGTGTTTTCAGCACCCAGTTAAGCTCTAGATTATCTGAGGTATTTGATATATAGGACAACAAGTTGTCCACTAGTATGGAAAGAGCCAAACGACAGGACACTTGTTTTGATGTCTGCCAGCGGATTCAATGATCGGATAGGTTTTCAAACAGATTAATTAGTATCCTGCATTCCAATAACTCTAACGTTGAGTACTGTTTTCTTGACCTCACCTTTTCTTGTACAAATCCTAGTGATCTCTCACTGGGTATAATTAAATATCATCCGTCCGTGGTTTGTGACCAATACAATCAGTTATTTGCTCTTTGGAAAACTGTTTCATTAGGTGCCGCAAAATTGTGTTTGCTCTATTGAAAGTAAGCTAAGAAAAGTACAGACGCTGTATGAAAGCAGGATTGAGGTTCTTATAGCTGGTATTTGTGCTGAGTAGCCTAGTGGTAACGGGCTCGCTTGATGCGCGGTCGGTCTGGGATCGATCCCCGTCGATGGGCCTATTAGAATATTTCTCGTTCCAGCCAGTGCACCACGACTGGTGTATTAAAGGCCATGGTATGTACTATCATGTCTGTGGGATGGTGGGATGGTGCATATAAAAGATACCTTGCTAATAATAAAAAAATTGTAGGTGGTTTCCTCTCTAAGATTATATGTCAAAATTACTGATGGAGACTGTCGAGAGTTGGGTTGACGCCAGCGCGTCAGCTATAAGCCGCAACACAGCGATGTCATTCCCCATTAAAGCACGAGTTGTCTGCTTTGTGCTAAAGCTGACAGTTCGCAATACCGCGGCTGCAAAACCATATACTGTATATTCAAGGACGTCTGCGCTCAATGTGCGAGGACATTGTGGGATGTCTGTGTTATATCTTGTTAATGTATTTATCTTGACCGAATTTTTCACCGAACTCCACATTAATCCATTTTTATAAATATTTGGTTTTTAAAACAGTTATATAGTTTCCACTGTAATGGATATAACTTTATATCTTTACAAAATCCCTGTTTTTATGTGACAATACGATTATAGTGTTTCTAGTGTGAATTAGGTCTAGTTTCAACTTTGCCAACCTTTGTGTCTAAAGCAAACACATTTTTTTTAACTGTGACGCCAGAGATATTAATTTGATAAAAAATTTTTATTTCACTCGTGACATTAATTTAAAGAAATGAAACCGGACACTACTATTCGGATATGGCTTTCGGGTTTCTTCTCGTAACGTTTGTAGCGGTCTCACCAACATAGATGTTTAACGTCATGAGTGAACCTGACGATGATCATTTGAAGTAAAGGTGTGTGACGTCAGAGTGGACACTGTTGTAGACTTGACGATGGTCATTTGAACTAAAGGTGTGTGACGTCAGTGTCGACACTGTTGTAGACTTGACGATGGTCATTTGAATTAAAGGTGTGTGACGTCAGTGTGGACACTGTTGTAGACTTAACGATGGTCATTTGAATTAAAGGTGTGTGACGTCAGTGTGGACACTGTTGTAGACTTGACGATGGTCATTTGAATTAAAGGTGTGTGACGTTAGTGTGGACACCTTTGTAGACTTGACGATGGTCATTTGAATTAAAGGTGTGTGACGTCAGTGTGGAACTGTTTTAAACTCGACGATGATCATTTGAACTAAAGATGTGTGACGTCAGTGTGAAGACTGTTTTAGACTTGACGATTATCATTTGAACTAAAGGTGTATGACGTCAGTATGGACACTGTTGTAGACTTGACGATGGTCATTTGAATTAAAGGTGTGTGACGTCAGTGTGGACACTTGACGATGATCGTTTGAACTAAAGGTGTGTGACGTCAGTATGGACACTGTTATAGACGTGGTGACCGTTTGGTCGATATAATTGACATCATTTGTCTTTACTGGAGTTGTTTAAGCTACCACAAGAAAAGTAAATTGTGTGCACTTTTCGCCGGATTAATGCTTTATAGAAATCGTACTGAGTGACCTAATCACAGTAAAATGTCCTTAGCGGTTCCAATGTCTTGAAATCATCTTGGACTAGTCATATATATGCAAATCTCGACGCACCATAAGGGGTTTTAACACGCCAGTTCTGATACTAAGTTGGATAACTATTTGTATCGAATGCGTTGGAATGAGGTCTAAGATGCACGTTTTAACTTCGAAACGTCGCAGGGTTCCAACGCAAATCACGAAACCTCCATACATTAAGAAGAATCAATACGATTTATATTGTGTTTGTGTGGATTTAATTGACATCATCTGAAATCAGTGTGTTACGCAGCCGGACTGGCTAGACGGACGAGTTGTAGCAGGGAGACTGGTAAAGAATAAGAGACCAGCGTAACAGACAATGATGGAACGGGGGAGATAGGAGTAACAGCATTCCGTCAAATTAGCAGTATTATTTAATTTCATTCGGGGGTTCACTTTGGTTTATTTGATTCAGCTGTTGCCGTATCGGGTTAGGCGCACTGCTAATGCCGTAGCTGTATTTAGAAGTCACTTACTCTAAATTATCTTCAAGCAGTTTCAATAACAGCAATATAAAACTTTGATTAATCCTTCCAAATGTTAGCTAAAAATCGAATTTAGTAGCAGAAAAAGGATAGCAATTGGAAATAGATTCCAAAGTATTTCTAGATTCGTATTAAAAGTACATTATTAAGATTTCGTGTTTAAAAATAAAATCACATCACAATTTAACTATGCTTTTCTAAATAATTAGGCTTCCTCAAATGACACAATTAAACGAATACATCATTTAATTTGAACGTTGTTTTTTTGTGTTTTTTTTGTTTTTATTTAAATAAACACGTCGTAGAATCATGGCTGTGTTATTTGTACACAGACATAAGGCAGTAAATATATATAATGCTTATCTGTTCTTTGAACGGGTCCAATAAGTAAAGTATTAACTCAATAGTGTCGTCCCATGTGGTCGAAGTGCCATTTGGTCGAAAACAATAGAGAGGTTACTTGAGATGACAACCTAAGAAAAGATTGTATCGAGAAATAGATAACAGACTGGTGCGTCTCAAAGCACAACTGCAGACTGGAGTTATGGTTATTGCCATGTGACACGTTTTAATAAATGATGTAATGTGGATTGGTCCAAGTTTTCCGTGTGACCGGTAAAAGGCAGGCAATTAGTGACTCTCTCATTCGTTTCTATTGTTTAATTAACACTTCGACCACATGGGACTTCGACCAAATGGAAGTGAACCAACTCGGTGAAAAATTGTATTTGTTTTGTTTTACCTGAACGTGAAATCAATACGGAAGTCACAAGTTGGCTTGTAGGTTTAACTTCCTTTCCAACATGAAACCTTATTTACAACGTGGTAATACATATAATAATATAGGTCTCAGCTCTTGGGTACATGACACACAGGTCTCCCGACAGAGTTGATATTGCGACTGAGAACCTCAAGGATTCGAACGGCAGAACTGTCCTCCTTGGCTCTCCCCTTGGATCTCTTCTTGAGTATCGAAAAACTAATATTTATAAGATATATAATAATTATGTTGGTTGACAGGTAATTGCCATGGGTTATAGTCGTTAGCTGTTAAGCTGGGAACAATAATTACAATCCATAGTGTTCTTGATTGCTGTACTTTAGTTGGTTCGATTGCTAGCCCTTAATTAACTAAATACTAACTTATTGCATCCCCTTCATAGTCCATTCTTTGACGTGGTGAAGGGGTTTGTATGTCTCAGTGACCCAGAGAGCTATGTCAGCAGGAGCTTTGGCTTCTGTTAGTGACACCCAAGCTGGACTGGTCAATGGGTAGAGGCTAGACTGATATGGACTAAGGTTGAGGTAACCCTAATAGAAACCTCGAGTGCTGAAGTCAGATGTATTGGGCCGCACGGCGCACTCTAATAGACCGCAATACCATGCATCAACAGCTATTATGACTTCTTATTGCATAAATGGCATGTGATACAATAACAAGTAATTGAATCGTACATACAAAGCTAAATATATAAATTTCATTTGAATATAGTTGTAAATGTTACACTGTGACAGTTTTGACAGATTGCTGACCCTAACACCCATCGACCATCTGAACTCCCGACCCTTGTTGACCACTAGCTACCACTGTGTGGTGTGATATAGATTGAATAGGAACGCATATTAACATGTTTACTTCGACATTAATTGAAATACTCAGTATCTAAAGATAAACAGCAAATTGGTTCATTTATCAAACCTGTACTATATATTAGTTTTCTGTCAAGCGACAGAAGACAATGAATCATCCTGTTCTTATTTGATAAACATGTAATGAACATCGTATAAACATGTTATTGCACATGGAGGATATTGGAAACTCGTATTCTCACCCATCTATCACATATCTTATTAACATAAATCCATCTGGGCCCATGCTTATAAAGTCCAGACTCTATCTCTAATGACGTCAGACATACAATGTGTATGGCGTTGTCATGGCATTAGTATCGCAGACTCTATTAGAGTCTCAGTCTAGAATCTAAAAGTTTTATAAGCAACAGACAGGATCTCGAATGTAGCTGTAACTCTTGGTAGAATGCATTTTAATTTCAGTTTAACAGCATAATGCCTGGGATAAATAAATAATTTACATTATTACCCATACGGTTTTAAATATCTTGGTGCATATCAAAGTGATACGTCCCACTAGAATGCCAAGTAGGACGTAACACTTTTGACGTCACATGATGACGTCATTAGTTAGTGCACTACAACCTTACAGGGACGTCAATGGAACGAGATGAGTGATATAAATTAAGATCGATTATGGGTAATAAACAGGATATTAAACTCGCTACCATTTCGAATCATATTTATGTCCCTCGTGAAATAATTTTCATTGTCACTCGCTAAAGCTCGTGACAATTGAAAGTTATTTCACTCGGGACATTAACATGATACGAAATGGAAGTTCGTTTAATATCCCCTTTGCTAACGATACTTTGCTATATAATTAAATTATAGGTACACAACCATACCGTTTGAGCAGCTTGTGACAACCTATCTTTCTGTCTGTCTGTATCGCCGTTATGATATACATGTATTGAGAATACAGATTGTACTCGGAAAGTAAAACAAGATAATTCAATCAATATAGTACGTTCCTAGTTTTGATTAAACACCGGACTTACTAAAGTTAACAATCTAAAATTTGTCAAATTGCGACAGGGAGGGGGACGTATTACTAAGACAAATGAGAGTAAAAGTGGCTAAGGCGGAAATCCTATTATTCCCCGGCAGTTTATTCGAGGCAGCCTGTCACAGCAATAAGCCATCAATTGACTCTGGTAATCACCCTACAGTTAGTTGTATTACCCGTGGCACACCAGCTTGAAGAATTGAGTCAATATAGTTGGTAACATCAGGCTCATGCTAAACAACTTACCACGGAAACCTACTACTGCATCCACCTGCCGATCTGACTAGGGCATCTGAATGTACCTTGTTATCACTTGGTTCAATCTTAGAGTGTATCTTGTTATCACCTAGTTCAATCTTAGAGTGTATCTTGTGATCACCTAATTCAATCTGAGAGTGTATCTTGTTATCACCTGGTTCAATCTTAGAGTGTACCTTGTTATCACCTAGTTCAATCTTAGAGTGTACCTTGTTATCACCTGGTTCAATCTTAGAGTGTATCTTGTTATCACCTAGCTCAATCTTAGAGTGTATCTTGTTATCACCTAGTTCAATCTGAGAGTGTATCTTGTTATCACCTGGTTCAATCTTAGAGTGTACCTTGTTATCACCTAGTTCAATCTTAGAGTGTACATTGCTATCATCTAGTTCAGTCTTAGTGTGTACATTGCTATCACCTGGTTCAATCTTAGAGTGTACCTTGTTATCACCTGGTTCAATCTTAGAATGTACCTTGTTATCACCTAGTTCAATCTTAGAGTGTACATTGCTATCACCTGGTTCAATCTTAGAGTGTACCTTGTTATCAACTGGTTCAATCTTAGAGTGTACCTTGTTATCACCTAGTTCAATCTTAGAGTGTACATTGCTATCACCTGGTTCAATCTTAGAGTGTACCTTGTTATCAACTGGTTCAATCTTAGAGTGTACCTTGTTATCACCTAGTTCAATCTTAGAGTGTACATTGCTATCACCTGGTTCAATCTTAGAGTGTATCTTGCTATCACCTGGTTCAATCTTAGGGTGTACCTTGTTATCACCTGGTTCAATCTTAGAGTGTACATTGCTATCACCTGGTTCAATCTTAGAGTGTAGCTTGTTATCACCTGGTTCAATCTTAGAATGTACATTGTTATCACCTAGTTCAATCTGTTATCAGTTCAGTCTTAGAGTGTACCTTGTTATCATTGGTTCAATCTTTGAGTGTACCTTATTATCACCTGGTTCAATTTGAGAGTGTACCTTGTTATCACCTGGTTCAATCTTAGAATGTACATTGTTATCACCTAGTTCAATCTTAGGGTGTATCTCGTTATCACCTGGTTCAGTCTTAGAGTGTACCTTGTTATCAATTGGTTCAATCTTTGAGTGTACCTTATTATCACCTGGTTCAATTTGAGAGTGTACCTTGTTATCACCTGGTTCAATCTTAGAATGTACATTGTTATCACCTAGTTCAATCTTAGGGTGTATCTCGTTATCACCTGAGGGGCGGGACGTAGCCCAGTGGTAAAGCGCTCGCTTGATGCGCGGTCGGTTTAGGATCGATGCCCGCCGGTGGCCCCATTGGGCAATTTCTCGTCCTAGCCAGTGCTCCACAACTGGTGTAACAACGGCCGTGGTATGTACTATCCTGTTTGTGGGATGGTGCATATAAAAGATACCTTGCTGCTAATCGAAAATAGTAGCCCATGGAGTGGCGACAGCGAGTTTCCTCTCTCAATATCTGTGTGGTCCTTAACCATTGTATTTTACGGTTATATGGCGCTAGACATATTATGTCTAACGCCATATAACCGTAAAATAAAATGTGTTGAGTGCGTCATTAAATAAAACATTTCCTTCCTTATTATCACCTGGTTCAATCTTAGAGTGTACCTTGTTATCACCTTGTTACATCTTATAGTGTATCTAACAGGCCTCGGTGGCGTCGTGGCAAGCCATCGCTCTACAGGATGGTAGGTACTGGGTTCGGATCCCAGTCGAGGCATGGGATTTTTAATCCAGATACAGACTCCAAACCCTGAGTGAGTGCTCCGCAAGGCTCAATGGGTAGGTGTAAACCACTTGCACCGACCAGTGATCCATAACTGGTTCAACAAAGGCCATGGTTTGTGCTATCCTGCCTGTGGGAAGCGCAAATAAAAGATCCCTTGCTGCTAATCGGAAGAGTAGCCCATGTAGTGGCGACAGCGGGTTTCCTCTCAAAATCTGTGTGGTCCGTAACCATAAAATGTGTTGAGTGCGTCGTTAAATAAAACATTTCTTTCTTTCTTATAGTGTATCTTGTTATCACCTGGTTCAATCTTAGAGTGTACCTTGTTATAACTTGGTTCAATCTTACAGTGTTCCTTGTTATCACCCGGTTAAATCCTCACAAGAAACAACTGCTTTATGCAATAATCCACCTTAAGAAATGAAGCCTTTTTAGCTTCGTACTAGGCAACAGCATCCTTCCTACTTCGGATGTAGTAGGACTGCCACCTTCTCATCCTGCACAGTGCAAAGATCAGTAGACTTATGAACCCTGTCATTTAACCTATTTCTTTTGTACGTAAAATGGCACTAAGTGAAAATGATCAATACCAATAACGGCTGTTAAGACAAATTATGATGAAACATGAACACTGTTTTAGGCTTGGTCAGTGGGCTTTGTTTGTCGAGCGTAGTCTTAGCCGCAACTCTCATGAGTCGCTGAGTTCGGGGAATCTCTAAATAAATCTCGTTACGTGGTGTTCCTTCTGTTGGTCATTAATGCATTCACCCAGTGATGATTCTTATCAGGTATGGATTTGACCCATTCCGCGCGGCACTCAACATGCTAACTGTCACATGTTTCTAACGTGTGATCACAATATTAGACAGTATTCATTAAGATCTTAAGGATAGAGACCGAATTGGATTCCAGAGCAAAATCCCCATCTGAGACCATACTGGAACAACCGAAGAATTGTCATAAATTTACAGAATACGTTTGGTTAAGCTATTATAGTGGTATGTACACTAGAAATTCATATAACAAGGACGTTTGTTAAATGACAACTGTACCCTATGTCATGTGAAATAACAACGATATCATATGTTACATGAAATAACAACTGTATCCTATGTCATGTGGAATAACAACGGTATCATATGTTACATGGAATAACAACTGTATCCTATGTCAGGTGAAATAACAACTGTATCCTATGTCATGTGAAATAACAACGATATCATATGTTACATGAAATAACAACTGTATCCTATGTCATGTGAAATAACAACTGTATCCTATGTCTTATGAAATAACAACTGTACCCTATGTCATATGAAATAACAAGTGTACCACTGTATCCTGTGTCACATGAAATAACAACTGTACCCTGTGTTATATGAAATAATAACTGTATCAGAGTATCCTGTATCATATGGAATAACAAATGTATCATGTGTCATATGAAATAACAAATGTACGTTATGTCATAAGAAATAACAACTGTACCTTATTAAAATTGAATAAAAAATGTACCCTGTGGCATGTGAAATAAAAACTGTACCTTTGACTGATTGGTTGGCCGATTGAACAAATAACAACATTAATTAATTAGATAGTTAGTTAGTTAGTTAGTTAGGTCGATGGTTGGTCGATTGATTGATTGATTAATTGATTTATTGACCGATGTATAGATCGTTGTATTGACTGACTAATTGATTGACCAGTTGATCGATTGACTGATAAGAAAACAGACATTCATTGCTCTTGAAAAATCCAAATGCTGAGATAAAAATACGTTCAGCTGTACTTCCAAAATGCATTAGTTTAACCTGACTCTGGGAGTGAAACTTCCTGCTAGAAGTGAGTGATTGTGTGTAATCGTCTTATTGATGGTGATGTATTGCTAAGCAACGACAATCAATTTTATTTTACACTAGAGAACTTGTAAGATAATTTTAAAAAATAATTTAACCACAGAATTCACTCTTACGATATTGCTGTTATACACAGCTCGGTATCGGCTTAGATTTCCATATACAGGATCTGTTAATCGCGACTAAGACATAAACTGTTATTGAGGTTTGGAACTAATTCAGAGCGCTATTTCACCAAGCTTTCCCACCCACAGCGAATTTGCGAGGCCTTTTACGTCAGAATTTTGATGAGAAAATGTAAGCGAAAGGAGCAATGGACAGTCACATCCCAATAATCTTCTCCGATTTTTTCTTTTAAAAGCCCAGTGGTAAAGCGTTCGCTTGATGCGCGGTCGGTCTGGGATCGATCCCCGTCGGTGGGCCCATTGGGCTATTTCTCGTTCTAGCCAGTGCACCACGAAAGACCGTGATATGTGCTATCCTGTCTGTGGGATGGTGCATATAAAAGATCCCTTGCTACTAATGGAAAAATGTAGCAGGTTTCCTCTGATGACTACCAATATCAATGTGCTCAAGAGGTGTCGTTAAACTAAACAAACTAAATTAGCACTATCCAATAATAACAAAAAATCACCGTTAAAGGGACATACCCTAATTTTTATACACTAACGCATATTTTTTACTATTATAACCGGTTTTGATAACTTAAATCATATTTTACTTTGATTTTATTGTTTATATTATCAATTTCCGTACATTCGAAGTGTTTTTGGTCATCCTGGTGTTTTTAATATCACAAAATGCATTTCTGATATTTTTAAAAACGCACGTGCGTTTGAGAAGTAACAGCTATGGAGTCGAATTTTAGTCTATTTTTAGAGGGTATTTCACCATTTCAAAGTCACAGACTCATGTTTCACTCAATTGTAACTTTGTCCAAATGTGTTACAGGTTTGTAGATTAAATAAACTTAGTGTTAATTTTCACGGGTTGAAACTAGGGTATGTCCCTTTAAACTGTATGTGTATCACTTGATTGTGTCACGTTCACGTCAATGGAAATATGTTTCATTTTACATTTAGACGAACTGTAGGTCTCCTCTGTTCTCTCTTCTGGACAGTTCCAAGATTTTCAATGGTTTAAACGCATGGTCATACTAATATTTCTGGAACTAAATCTACAAGGCACTTCTTAATATATGTAGTTGACGAAATATAATGTTGAATATTGTAATTTCTAACACATATCACTGATCCTGTGCGCGAGGGATAAAGTTTGTTTTATTTAACAACACCACTAGAGCAAATAGATTTATTTTAATCATCGGCTATTGGATGTTAAACATTTTGTAATTCTGACTCGTAGTCCTCAGAGGAAACCCCCTACGTATTTCCTAAAGCAGCAAGGGATCTTTTATGTGCACTTTCTCACAGACAGAAAAGCGACCTTTGACCAGTTTTGGTGCATTGGCTGGAACGTGAAAAAAAACCCCAATCAGATGAATGGATCCACCGAGGTGGTTCGATCCTGCGACGCAAGCACCTCAAGCGAGCACTCAACCGACTGCGCTAAATCCCGTCCCATTTCGCAAGGGAATGCACACGTAGTAACTGAAGACGAAGAGACACGGGTTTCTCCTCTCACAGTAGTTCACTGACACTTATGCTACAGGTAGGACACTGTTTTGTGAAGATGGAAAGTGGAACCTGGCATTGTCTCATATGTGTATATCATTACGACTTCGCCAAAACATCCCTTCGACTCTATCGTATGTAGAGATACCAGTAAATAGTGAAGACGCATAGTCTGCTATATACACATCAAGTTGTATTAATTTTAAGTCTACATACCTTCAAACGTCGGGTTTTCGAAGTCATTTGATGTTACACGATAGTCAGCCTGATCTGAGCTCGTCTGTGGTGTTTTGAGTGGCTATTTCGGTCCATTGTCTTCCCTTATGTGCGTTACCCTGATGATGCGCGTTACTCAGTTACAAAGTATATGATAGACGCGTTATTTATATGACATGGTAACAAACACGATCGAAATTGGTTGTTTTGAGTCGTATACGTTAACGTGAAACTGACTGCTCTGTGACGTATACGTTAACATGAAACTGACTGCTCTGTAACTTATAAGTTAACCTGAAACCGATTGCTCTGTAACGTATAAGTTAACTTGAAACTGACTGTTCTGTAACGTATAAGCTAACATGAAACCGATTGCTCTGTGACGTATAAGTTAACCTAAAACCGATTGCTCTGTGACGTATAAGTTAACCTGAAACCGATTGCTCTGTAACGTATAAGTTAACTTGAAACTGACTGATCTGTGACGTATACGTCAACCTGAAACTGACTGCTATGTGACGTATAAGTTAACATGAAACTGACTGCTATGTGACGTATAAGTTAACATGAAATTGACTGCTATGTGACGTATAAGTTAACATGAAACTGACTGCTCTGTGACGTATACGTTAACATGAAACTGCTCTGTGACGTTGTCAAGGGGATCCTATAATACCCGTAACTGAATAAAACACGATTATCCAAATATCTCTCCTAACTGTATATCTATTAGATCTCTCTGTATCGGGCAGTCCAATACCCGAGTGGCTCGGCTCTAGGTATATCAGAGATAAGATCTTATATAAGTATATGTAATATAGCACGTTTAGTTCACTAGAAAACACAACAAAACACAATACACTTTGGAATCTGTATTAACCCTACGCTGACAAATATATTTGCCGCAGTTAATTACTTACAACAACAATAATAATAACAACCCGGAACTAATCACTTAATTAGTTAATCACTAGGTGTCTAGTTTACACAATATTCTAATCACTTCACCGTGATACAACACACACACACACACGTGTGATAATTGAGAAACGCTTCCAGGGGAACTTGATTAATAAAGGAATTACAACTCTATTCCTAACTGGTTAATTTTTAATTAACCCTTAACTACTCATTCAGTAACCTTGTAATACAGAATTAATACTGGTACCTATCACAATAAAGACAATAACCTACAGTGTACCTAGGTCCTCTAGGATGACTGGTTAAGCTTTAATAATTTTAGAACAGTGAAGCCTACAATTTACTTCGTCAGATTACCGGAAACACTTTCTAAATAATATTGGTATAATACAGTATTAAAATATTTAAAGTCACATCAGTCACATCAAGGTTATACAACAGAGCAGAAATAATATATTTACCAGTCCGGACGGACAACGTTCCCCTGGAGCCTTCCTTTTTGTTTCTCCCCGATATCTCTAAAATCCTATCTATTTATTCAAAAAATCTCAGAGACAGCGAATATCGCCTGGGGGCACAACGCGGTCCCTGACCTATCATGTGAATTTCCACCACTCCCAGAGTCGATATATTTTCTTAGATGACCAGACATACTGTCGCCAGTTCGCCAGAAATACCCCGGTCATAAACCGTTCTACCGGAGTTATTACGTAACTACTGGCCACATGGCCTCCGCACCTACTCTAAGTGTGTATCAGGGGGTACGGTCGCGCGGAGGTATTACGTAACCAAGTGCCCACCTGGTCTAAGTGCATATTGGGAACAGCTCGACCACCGTCGCGCGGGGGTATTACGTAACCCAGCCGCACACGGTCCTCTAAAACAATTAACATCGCCACAGGCGAAAAGATAAGAGCATGTTCCTTCACAGACGTATAAGTTAACCTGAAACTGGCTGCTCTGTGACGTATACGGAAAGTTGTATTTTTGACTGTCATTTGACTGAATTCAATTAAACCAGGCAGCTTCATCCGGGGACTAAACATGTGTTAAATATGTATCATACGCAGTTGATTTTGTACGCCTTTAGGACCATCCTCGAAAAGGAAAAAACTGACGTCATTTTCCCTTATCGTCTCCACTTTATTTATTACCAACTAGAATATTAACTACATCCCCAGTCGTGTCTGCAGTATAAGCTGTAAAACTGTGGATGGCTTCACGTATCAGCTGCAATTAACCGACACTGCCTTCTGGATTCACTGTCACCGAACTCACCGACAGCCTCTGACCGACCCAAGTCGCGTGCAGAACTGGACGTGTGCTCGGACCTCCCGGCGGGATATAGCGGACAGAAGACAAAACCCGATCGTGACGTCTGCTTATATGGTGCACGTTGATCTTACCACCTCGTGGGAGCCAAATAGCACACTGGGCGATGGTGATTTGCGAGTTAAACCGATTTTAGATAATAATTAATAAAGTAATGATTATTCCTTTTAAAACAGAATTGATGAGGAGCTAATATGCATTATCTGCTGGCCTGCTTTATAACTAGTTCTTAATATGTTTGTTTTTAATGGGAAAAGTTCCCCATAACCAATGTATACTTACAAAGGTTACAATAAACATTGTATTGTATTGCATTGTAGTGTATTGCATTGTAGTGTATTGCATTGTACTGCACTGCACTGCACTGTACTGTACTGTACTGTATTGCACTGCACTAGTTGGGTTCCTCGCATAGGCGTATGGGCTCCTATTTTTGTAGGGAGGGGAGGGGCAGGCTGACTTTTGCCCGAAATTAAATGAAAATGCCCGAATCTGGATAACATTTATTCACATTAGCATTACTACCAAACAGCTATATAGTTTGTAAACGAATTACTACCCATTCTGTATATGTATTACAACTAATTATAGTGGTAAAATGCAGGAAATACATGGTAAAAAGGTTTCAGGTTAGCACATTTTACTCGAATATCTGTATAATTTTGCCCGAATTTGAGGTTTTGCTCCAGCACTGAGGGGGGGGGGGGGGGGGGGGGGGGGGGGGGAAGTTGCCCACCTGCCTCGTACGCGTGTGGTTACTCGCGCATTTAAATAGCAGTATTCCAGTTATCACATTCATCAAAACAAATTCGTGCTTTTATCCAATTAAGGTAGCCACCAGTCTTGATGGCTGAACGACTACACCGCGGAGGCTAGGAGTCGGCAGAGCTGATACCATTATTATGTACATTAGTGTATATTTATGGGGTAATAGTGCAAAATGTGATACTAACATGCTACTTTGCATGCAGATAACATATCATATGTAGAGTAAAACTTGATATATGACCAACCTCTCAGTGTAGCCTATTGACCAAATGACGTCACAATTACAAATGGTCGCCAGTTACAAAGGGCCACCAATTAACTATTTTGCATTCATTTTGTATCACAATTGGATGGGCAAACTACAACAAATTACTTCTAATGACATATTTTAGACACTCTTATTATTTATGTGTTGCTGTTATATATTAATAATTATTTATGAAAAAATATGAATAGGCCTACGCTGGACAACAAAATAAACGCGTCTAATCACAAATACCATATTTTAGCTCAACGGCTAAAGCTTAAACATTAATGATATCCTTAACTTTTTAGAAAAAACCCACATTATAATTAATATGCCCTGGTGGCCGCCATTTCTTAATTTTAAAATAGCTGACATTAATCATAATTATTATTTTGGAATCCGAGATTTTCAATATAAATTATAATTTATAAGGAAAACCTCGGATTCTGAAACCTATACTCGTGTTTTAAGAATCTATGAATCTACCGGCGTATAAATCAGTAGGTAATATTATGTTCACCATATTGGATAAAAGATGTCGGCCGTCATATATAAACATTTTCAATGAGATTCTCGAAATTTAAGGCAGATAGGATCACTGTTCCAAAGGCTATATACATATTTTATAACCTATAAATCTATTAATACATGTAAACGTTTGTATACGTGTTTATTAACAGAAAATTACAATAAACTAACTTGAAGTTGCATCATGCCGAAATTATCTTCAACTAAGTCACCTTTTCCAGGTGTTTTCGAAGTATTGAATAGGAACGACAAAAACGTATTCCCATATCAAAATCGTATCTCTGCACAAGGCAGTCGAAAGGATGTTAAGACAAAGTCATGATTGCTTTTATGATCCACCATAAAATGTTCATTCTTAGGAGGACCGCCCCTCCCCTAGAAGATCCGTAACATGATGTTTCATCCCTCCTGTACAGTCCGTAGGAGGACTGCCACTCCAAAGACTAGCTTAGAAAACCCAAACTTACACAGGAAAGTATGTTTACATCAAGATGCCAAAGCATTTCAAACGGAAGTGTATGCACACCAGTAGAAGATTAAAAAACGTCGGCTGAATCATATATCCATTTAAGAGTAACGCACATCCATCCTGCACCCGCTCCAGCCAGTGCACCACGACTGGTACATCAAAGGCCGTGGTATGTGATGTCCTGTCTATGGGATGGTGCATATAAAAGATACTTTGATGCTAATCGAAAAGAATAGCTCATGAAGTAGCGACAGCGGGTTTCCTCCCTCAATATCTGTGTGGTCCTTAACCATATGCCCGACGCCATATAACCGTAAATACAATGAATCGAGTGCGTCGTTAAATAAACCAGTTCCTTCCTTCCTGGTCTCTGTCACCAGTCACTACTTCTGTTACAAGAGTATATATATACACGTGTGTATGTATGTGTGTGGGGGGGGGGGGTGGGGGGTGGGGGGGGGGTGTAAGCTTGAAGGTTGACTTATTTTGTAATATATAATTACTGATGAACCAAAACGTAATGACCAAAATAAATTAAAACGTCTAAAATACAATTTGACTGCTCGGTTAAAAGGTTTCACAAAATTTCAGCAATTTAGATGGGCTGCCAAACTCAAGTGTATTTATATTTTAAGGGTGGCAAATGTTGTATTGCGTGAAACATTAATTGAACTTTGTGGTGTTCCACCAGATGCATGTATTACCAAAGTTACTGATGGCTTGGAACTAGAGACAACATTTCATAACAATAAGGTGACATCCAGAAATCATATAGTGATTGGGAAGGTCAAATAACTAGCGCAGCGACCGCTTTCATCGAAGTACAATGAAAATGTAAATGTTAAGCACTGAAATGGACCATCCTGTCTACAGTGTCAAACTCATATATTTCGTATGTGCTGAAGTTGCGGGACCAGGGGCCTAATTAATTCAACTCTCGCAACTTTGCGATCTCGCAGTGCATGCTAAAAGACTTGCAAAGAGGATGCTTTGTTGTCTAGCAGAGCCTAAGAGAGCTTTGTGAATTTGACTCCAGAACGACTACATACTAGAGCGTCTACCTTTGGACTTGATAAATCAGTTCGTTACTTACTAGTACACTTATTACTGTAACACTGTTGGCAAGAGTGGCACATGTCAATTTGATGATAAGAAATGAATTAGTGATTTTTTTGAAACACATAGTCATCAAATTAGAAAGAAAGCAAAGTGCAAAAGACAAAACAATAATTCACTTGCCTTGTTCCATAGTACTGTACTTGATATTTTTACATGGATGTAATGAAGCAAACAGAAACTGCAGAGTCTGAGAACCTTTTTCTGACTTCATGACCTAGTATTTGAACATTTTGAACACTATAGAGATTTAAGTGTTAATAAAAAATTGATCGTAAACCATTGCTATTAAATAAGTCCCTACCCCAAAACTCGAGAGAAGAATTTTTTACTGACATCACGGTGATGATGTGATTTGGGAGATTTATTCTGAGGAAGTAATGCACCTTAATAAAGTTGCTATAATAGTTTCTGTGATAGCCATTAATTTAATTTAATAGGGCGAGTGAAGTACAGACATACAATACCATCGCATGCGCATTGCTAGAATTAGTGGATATGATTCTTAAGGTACAAGCTCTGCTGTTAGTCTAGCCCCACGACGGCTACCTGGCTATTTCGTGTAGTAGAGCTGTGACATATAGCAGTATAATAGTGCAACATGTGATACTAACATTCCACTTTGCATACAATTAGCATAACATGTGTAGAGTACATATAGAATACTAAACGAGCTTGCCTGTCATACCATTTTTATGAAATGAGTGAACAGTTTTGGTATCTGACGACCGAAAGCGATTGTTTTTTTGTTTTTTTGGTGTTTTTTTATCTCTTTCTAACCAGTTCGCCATAATTGGATAAATTCCATGGTATATGTTTTCTGTCTGTGGAAAAGTGCATATAAATGATCCCTTTCTGCATTAGGAAAACTGTAGCGGGTTTCCTCTGATGACTACGAGTCAGAATTACCAAATGTTTTACATCCAATAGCCGCTGATTAATTAATCAATGTGCTCTAGTGCATAGGCGTCGGAAACGGGGGGGGGGGGGGGGGGGTGTTGGGGGGGAACTGGCCCCTTCAACTCTGAAACTGGGGAACACAATATGCACAATATGAACTCGCATTTTTAATAAGTGCCCCCTCCCCCCCCCCCCCCCCCCCCCAGTTGCTGCCATCTTCCAATGCCTATGCAGTGGTGTCGTTAAACAAAACAAACTTCATCTTACATATAACCTCTCTTATATCTAAGACTCCTCCCTGTGGTCGGTTGCAATCCCTGACTCGTTGCATTGCCCTTCCGACCTATCCACAAAGTCCCATGGCAGAACTCCGTTTTGGTTGGCCGTAGATTTAATATTGTAACATTACTAGTGGTTTCACTTACATGTATTAAATTGCGGTATGTGTTAGGGTTTATTACCCTTGGGTGATCCTTGTAGGATGTTTTACTGAACCCAATGTCGTTAACCTTCCTGGGTCACAACACGTGCTATTCGTGACGCTCATCTACTCTGATTTACTGGCGTCGCATAGTTAGCGGTGATTGGGAATAAACTGTACGTTACGCATTCGTTACATTTATTGTTGCTAATGACGACGAGTTGCTTGTCCTTATGTTGCCAGTAATTAAATCTACATGATCGGCGGGGAGGTCTGGCCTAAGTTCAGCCAGCAAACATTTCGCTAACATTCGCGAGCTATTTGATTGGTTCCCAACGTGGTCATTTGGTTTACCGTGAAGCGCATAAACCAGTCTGGCTGACGTTTTCCCGCTCGGTCTGACTGAACGTAACCCAGGTGTGCGGCGAACGGCACCGTGATCCAACCCCAAAGTTTAAACGTTCGATCAGCGCTCATAGGTTACCCAGAACCTGTCTCCTGGTCGTCAAAGTTAAAGTTTATTTTGTTTAATGACACCACTAGAGCATATTGATTTATTAATCATCGGTTATTGTATGTTAAACATTTGGTAATTTGACATATAGTCTTAAAGAGTAAACCCGCTACATTTTTCAATTGGTAGAAAACGATCTTTTATATGCATCATCCCACAGACAGGATAGCGCATACCACGACATTTGATATACCAGTCATGGTGCGCTGGATGGAACGAGAAATAGCCCAATGGGTCCACCGACGGGGATCGACCCTAGACCGACCGCGTATCAAGCGAGCGCTTAACCACTGGGCTACGTCCCGCTCCTGATCATTAAGTCATCAACATTAAGACTAAAATGTGTTGAGTGCGTCGTTAAATAAAACATTTTCTTCCTTCTTCCTTCAACATTAAGACAGTTGCTACAATGGTATACACTGTGGGTTTATGTTGGACGCCAAACATTTATAGCAATTTGAAGAATTTCAATCTAACTAAAATGAGCTCAGACCAGTAGTTTTAATTTTAAACAGATTGGGAGAATTTGATTCGAAAATTTGTAGCCAAATTCAAGTAACATTTAGCTAAAAAAAAAAAAAAAAATAATTATACGACTACAAACGATACGCGGTTTTTGAAGTAGCTTTTTGGCGAACTGGTAATTACGTGTATTCAACTTTAAATTGCATTTGGCGATTTGGCGAACGGCAGCTTAAACTGTGGATATTGGGTTCGCATCCTCTAAATACCGGCTATAAGTCTCAATAGAATAAATAAATGAATGTTTAACGACGTCACCCCAGCACAACAAATACATCGACTAGTGGGTGTCAAACTATGGTAAATGTACAATAATGCTAAGTCTCAATAGAGTAAGTACACTATATGAACGTGTCTGTCTCCAACCAATACTCCTAACCACTGTCCTAGATACACAGCCCAGTTAGCATCAGGTGTGTCAAAGCCAAAGTGGTTTTATTTATACGTTCGTATCCAAATAAGGTTCAGACATGCTGTCCTGGGTACACATCTCAGCTTTCTGGGCTGAATACAAATCAACGTTTTTGTCTTACACCTACCCACTACGGGATGCGAGCCCAGTACCGACAAATTCTGTGACAGAGTTCTTGAATCTTAATTAGATATCAACATGAAACTGAAGTTAAAATGAAAATGAATTCCACTGTTGTCCTGGAAGGTAGAAATGATATATATTTGAGTTCAAGCACTTTGACTTCCTTTGGAGCACTCTATTGATTTGTGAAGAGTAGGCCGATCGACCCCCGACACACCGGGTTATGTCGCGCTTGACGCGGCACTTCATCATTAGTGTAGCAGATTTGGTGGTAGATGTTGGCGGCTGTGCGGAGAAATTCTTGTACATGACGCCACACTTCACAGGCGTGTTTGAAGCACGACTTGATATTCTTGTATATGACGCTATACTTCTCAGATGTGTTTGAAGCACGACTTGATATTCTTGTACATGACGCCATACTTCACGGACGGGTTTGCAGTTTGACTCGACATTAACGCGTTAAACTCTTAATCCCATTCGGAAAGAGTTGTCTCTGTGACAAATTGACAAAATCCTTCTTAAACCTGCATTAATTAACATAGTTGTCTTCCATGTAACAAAAAAATATTGATATGATGTATTAAAACAATTGGAATAACATGATTGGAAGAGAGCAAAAAAACCCCAACATTTCGTAATTAAAGTAGTTATATATGTATACCCATGTAACACACTAACAAAAACCTTATTAAAACTATTAATTTACTTTTTTGTTATCTCCCATATAACAAAAGATATTAATATGATAAATTAAGCCAATTTGAACAACGTAACTGGAAGAGTGGAAAAAAAAAAAAAAAACGTTTCGTAATTAAAGTAACATGTTTGTTTGTTTTGTTTAACAACACCACTAGAGCACATTGATTTATTAATCATCGGCTACTGGATGTCAAACATTTGGTAATTCTGACATATAGTCTTAGAGAGGAAACCCTCTACATGTTTTCATTAGTAGCAAGGGAAAATTTAATATGTACCATCCCGCAGACAGGATAGCACATACCACGGCCTTTGATATACCAGTTGTGGTGCACTGGCTGGAGTAATTAAAGTAGCTATACATGTATAGCCACGTAGCACCACATACCGAACATATCCTGTGACCCTGGTTTGTAGATCAAGCTATCAAATTAGGCGATCAACACTCGACAGTTATTTTCACAGAACAATGTTCCACAATTTCCGATATTTTTGCAAGAACAACTTTTGAGCGACACGAAACAGAATCGAGTGCTATCCATTTCAAACGCAATTACAGATAGGCTCAATCAATGCCAGGGAGGATGCAAACACTGTGTTTAATCATTTATATTGTCAATGAACTGGACAAGCATCTAATGCATCGCTATTCAATTGACTCAAATTTGAGCTGTACTGGTCTGAGCTTACAGCCCAATCTGTCGATCTTTGATATCAATACCGCACCAGACTGCGGGCCATAACGATAATATTACGGATATAAACTATTATAGACTATTACATCTTGCTCAGACCTTTACATGGGTACAAAGGTACTGATTTCCTTGGACTTTAAAATGTCCTGATGTGACGTTAAAAAAACATTCTTTGTTTTACTGAGGGTTTTCTTTTTAAAATATGAAAAATGCATTTTGTGGTATTAGAAACACTAGGCTGACCAGAAGCACTTCGGTTGTACGGAAATGGATAATCTAAACAATAAAATACAAGTAATGTTTGATTTCAGTGATCATAAACAACTCTAATAGTGAAAACCATGCCTTAGTGTTTAAAAACCAGTCTGTATCTTTAATACGTCAGTCGTGAAACACTGGGCTGTGTGTGTGGTACTGTTCTAATACGTCAGTCGTGAAACAGTGAGCGGTGTGTGTGGTACTGTTCTAATACGTCAGTCGTGAAACACTGGGCTGTGTGTGTGGTACTGTTCTAATACGTCAGTCGTGAAACATTGGGCTGTGTGTGTGGTAGTGTTCTAATACGTCAGTCGTGAAACACTGGGCGGTGTGTGTGATAGAGTTCTAATACGACATTCGTGAAACACTGGGCAGTGTGTGTGGTACTTTTCTAATACGTCAGTAGTGAAACAGTGAGTGGTGTGTGTTGTACTGTTCTAATACGTCAGTAGTGAAACAGTGGGCTGCGTGTGTGGTAGTGTTCTAATACGACATTCGTGAAACACTGGGCGGTGTGTGTTGTACTGTTCTAATACGTCAGTCGTGAAACGGCGGTGTGTGTGGTAGTGTTCTAATACGTCAGTAGTGAAATACTGGGCGGTGTGTGTGGTAGTGTTCTAATACGTCAGTAGTGAAATACTGGGCGGTGTGTGTGGTAGTGTTCTAATACGTCAGTAGTGAAATACTGGGCGGTGTGTGTGTGGTAGTGTTCTAATACGTCAGTAGTGAAATACTGGGCGGTGTGTGTGGTAGTGTTCTAATACGTCAGCCGTGAAACACTAGGCTGTGTATGTGGTAGTGTTCTAATACGTCAGTCGTGAAACACTGGGCGGTGTGTGTGATAGAGTTCTAATACGACATTCGTGAAACACTGGGCAGTGTGTGTGGTACTTTTCTAATACGTCAGTAGTGAAACAGTGAGTGGTGTGTGTTGTACTGTTCTAATACGTCAGTAGTGAAACAGTGGGCTGCGTGTGTGGTAGTGTTCTAATACGACATTCGTGAAACACTGGGCGGTGTGTGTTGTACTGTTCTAATACGTCAGTCGTGAAACGGCGGTGTGTGTGGTAGTGTTCTAATACGTCAGTAGTGAAATACTGGGCGGTGTGTGTGGTAGTGTTCTAATACGTCAGTAGTGAAATACTGGGCGGTGTGTGTGGTAGTGTTCTAATACGTCAGTAGTGAAATACTGGGCGGTGTGTGTGTGGTAGTGTTCTAATACGTCAGTAGTGAAATACTGGGCGGTGTGTGTGGTAGTGTTCTAATACGTCAGCCGTGAAACACTAGGCTGTGTATGTGGTAGTGTTCTAATACGTCAGTCGTGAAACACTGGGCGGTGTGTGTGGAGTCACTGTGAACCCAGCGCTCAGCGCGCGAACACGCCCCATTGTGAAAACGCATCTGCCCACGCTGCTCAATGTGGAAATAAACGTTTCTCTGAATTATTTATTAATCTTTATTACTAAATATATGCTAGTTTGTCTTAATTATTTATTAATGCTTATTACCAAATATATTCTAGTTTGTCTTAATTATTTATTTATCCTTATTATCAATTATACTACAGTTCCTCTTAATATCTATTAATCCTTATTATCAAAAATATTCTTGTTTCTCTAAATTGTTTATTTTATCTTTATTATGAAACATGTTCTAGTTTTTATTAATTATATATTGATGCTTATAATAAAATATATTCTAGTTTATCTTAAGCACCAATAAACAATTAAGATAAACAAGAATACATTTGGTAATAAGCATTAATAAATAATTATTACCAAATGTATTCTAGTTTCAAATATTTATTAATGCTTATTACCAAATGTATTCTAGTTGCCCGTAATTATTTATTAATCCTAATTACAAAATATAGTTTTGCTCCTCTTAATTAACTATTAATCCTTATTACCATATATCCTTATTAGCAAATTTAATCTATATGTCAATGAATGGAGGAAATAGATCTATGTCGTGTATGTCACTGTAATACAGATGATGAACATGAGGAACACATTGTCTACCAACGCCATCATTAGTTTTCAGGAAACAATTTCTTTTCATACTAAGGTCAAAAATGTACGGCCAATGCGGACTGTTTGTAGATAGCCTGGTTAGTAAATTGACCAGTCTGAGGATGTTCTGTAATTACTGTCCGATCTCAACACTACTGGCTTGACCGGCGGCTGATCGCAGACGTCATACACAATACACAGGTGGACAAAACGGTGATTCCATCAACATTGCCGAGTTCACTTACGTCCTTATTCAATATAATCTTCACCTATAGGTCGTAGAACTCCGATAGCGGATGTTATTGGGCTAATGCATAGTGGAAGTAGACGGTATAGCTAGACGATATAGTGTCGTCTAACTGCAGTTCAGTACAAAAACACACACACACACACACACACACACACACGCACGCACGCACGCACACACACACATACATACATATATATATATATATATATATATATATATATATATATATATATATATATATATATATATATATATATATGGAACAACTGGTTATATATATATATATATATATATATATATATATATATATATATATATATAATATATATATAATACATACATACATACATACATACATACATACATACATACATACATACATAAATACTGAGATAGATAGATAGATAGATAGATAGATAGATAGATAGACAGATAGTCAAAAATGATGGCTGATGATTTTCTATATCTTGAACTTGGATGTAGCGGCCCTGACGGCTGTAGTGGCGTGATAGGCTCATCTGACAACCTGATGTTACCACTGGTTTGATACTAAATCACAAGTGCGTGTTGTCATATCTCTCTGTTTCTGTCTTGTTTGTTGTTTCTGCTTTCTGTTGTTGTTGTTTGTTTATGCTTGTGAATTTTTTTTCGTTTCATTTTTTTATTTTTTTTTTTTTATTTGTCCTTGATAGCATTTGACAATTATAGAACCGATATTCTTAACTAATATTATCACGTGTTCAGATATTCTTTCGTTTGACCAATGAAAACTCTGCGGCAAAATGTAGCTCTACTGACATGCTTGCAACGAAAGATCGAGTGACCGCGTGATGCAAAAAAAAACAAAAAAAACATCCGCTAGACCGATTTATGCGCTTCATGGTAAATCAAAATGGACATGTTGGGAACCAATCAAATAGTTGGCTGGCTGAACTTGGGGCAGGTCAAATGCTTGTCTTGAAGACGAGAACGCCTGCTCGATCGCGAGACTTGCTTCTTACTCACCAGCCTCGGTGGCGTCGTGGTAGGCCATCGGTCTACAGGTTGGTAGGTACTGGGTTCGGATCCCAGTCGAGGCATGGGATTTTTAATCCAGATACCGACTCCAAACCCTGAGTGAGTGCTCCGCAAGGCTCAATGGGTAGGTGTAAACCACTTGCACCGACCAGTGATCCATAACTGGTTCAACAAAGGCCATGGTTTGTACAAACCTGCCTGTGGGAAGCGCAAATAAAAGATCCCTTGCTGCTAATCGGAAGAGTAGCCCATGTAGTGGCGACAGCGGGTTTCCTCTCAAAATCTGTGTGGTCCTGAACCATATGTCTGACGCCATATAACCGTAAATAAAAATGTGTTGAGTGCGTCGTTAAATAAAACAGTTCTTTCTTTTTGCTTCTTACTCTAAATACACGTCATAGGAAGCCAGTCGCACTAATGCAGCGACACCGCGGTAGTGACAAATATATTTACTAGGTTGTATGGTAATTCAGACGTTCAACTGCATTATCTCATTGTTAATGTCGAGTGACTCGTCTGAAACCATAAGATGACGGCGTATTGGCGGTAACACCCTCATTTCGCCTGTATGGCTGTCAACTCGGCAGAGACGGACCGCGCGGCTATCGCTAATCTGAATTACGAACTCCAACTAGGAATATTTATACAAAAAACTAGACATGAGTGAAAACATTCCCCATCCCATTTCTTTTTATGATTCTGGTTTTCTAAACCCATTAACTTAAATAAAGGCCATCGGCAATCCGGAAAACGAAAAGAAAGACCAATCTGAAAACAAAACCTAGCTGTTCTGTGGCTGGTTTGACGACTTCCCTTTATCATTTTTCATTTCAACTTATTTTCGTGCTTATATCCAATTAAGGTTCAAGCAGGTTAGTTGTTAGTGGTTAGTGAGAGAGAAGAGGGTGCATCGGCCTTACACTTACCCATTGCGCCATTAAAAACTTGTTGTGGTTGGGAGCCGGTACCGGGCTGCGAACCCTGTACCTACCAGCCTTATGTCTGATGGCTTAACTACGACACCACCAAGGCTGGTACCCTTCATCAATAGCACGATTTTCAATGTATTTATGAAAAATAGCGGAGAAACTGTCAGAAACATATAACGCATTTCCGTTAGGCTTTAAGTATGTCGTTCCTTAAGACCAGGGCCGTTCCCTGATCAAAATTCGGGGGGGGGGGGGGGGGGGGGGGCACTATTTTTTTTAATAAACAAATGAAACACTATACAAATTAAACCCTGAGATGTGTATGCTAGCGTAAAAAAGAAAGAAAAAAAGTGAGATTTTCAGGAGGGTACGGCCCTTAAGACGACACCATACGATATGATTGCCCTGTACGATAATAGCCGATTGCATAGCAACCCTTGGAATCGTAATATTTGTTTTGTCATAATCGGTTACTCTTGTACGAGGCACTCGTGTTGTGTGACGTCGCCTTTACATAATGCCCACGCCTGAGCTGGCTTAGTACAGAGGCTAGACTAATACTGTCAACTGTCACGACTAAGTTGGCCAACTCCACGACGGGTGCGCTCAGATTAACAACTAATGGGTTATACGACAAGAATCGAGTTGTAACAACGCTCAGAGTAGCAACTGGACAGTCGTAGAAGTCGTGACAGCAGGAAGTTGGCCAACTTTGTGCTGGCAGTTGGTAGTCTGAACCTAGCATAAGGAAAAAGGCAGAAAATTGTGAATGAACGATTAATTATTTTTTTTACTTTTCTTGCTTGCTATCCCTATGATAAATTTGAAGGACAAATCCGGCATCAGTAATCAAGAGGTTATCTCTGCACAATGCAGAACAGAGTGGGTAATTGTCAAAATAGTGGTTCATTCCACGAATCTCTATCTAGTGACTCGTGTATAGGAGGACAGCCACTCTCAAGGAGATCCCTTATTGAACAACACACCCCTCCTACACCGCCATAAAGAGGACTGCCACTCACAGACTAGTTTACTTAATCAAAACTAACACAAGACAAATATCACTGGAATAAGTACAGCTGTGATGACATGCACTCATGAATCACTGTGAAAACGGTGATGATATTAGGTGTTCCCAAAATGTGGGCATGAGTACTGCTACCACACCTATCAAGTATGTTACTTCATTTAAAATTTGTTTCGTGCTGGGGTGTCGTTAAACATCTATTCTATTCTATTCTATTCTATTCTATTCTATTCTATTCTATTCTATTCTATTAAAGGGACATTCCTGAGTTTGCTGCATTGTAAGATATTTCCGACTAATAAATATTTCTACGATTAAACTTACGTATTAAATATATTTTCTTGTTTAGAATATCAGTGTCTGTATATTCAATGTGTTTCTGGTCGTCTTAATATTTGTAAGAAGCCCAAGCTGGATTTTGTCTTAAAATAATTTCGTACGTACGAAAACAAAATATTTTAGAAAATAAATAAAATTTAACCTAGTACAAATATTAGAACGATCGGAAACACGTTTAATATACAGCCACTAATATTTTATTCAGAAATATGTAATTACAATCGTTAAAAAGTCTCTGTTAGTCGATAACATCTTAAAAAGTGCAGCAAACTCAGGAATGTCCCTTTAATTTAAAATGATGAAATAATGTGTAAGAGTTCAAAGTATAGAATAGCATCACTCATGTTGGTCAAGGATGCATCGTACCTAGTAGATATAGTCTTAAAATGTCTACAGCAAATCTTTTTGAATGCTCTCAGTAGACCCTCTGGAACAACTTCTGTGCCAAAATGTATGGCGTTGTTTGAAATCTGCCTAAAATAACCATATCTTAAGGATTGTGATAAGTTGTGACACGTAGACACCAAAACTGGAGCAGAAAGTAGATTTCTCGGCATAAACGGAAACTTTACTATTAAAAAGTTCAAGTCATCCCATGCATTTGTCATACAGCTTAGTTTGGAGACCGTCGTTTTGAATCTCTGCATAGATCGAAGTAGGAAACTGATTTAATACCTTCAGATGTTTCTTTTATTTTTAACTCTTGTAGGTAAATGAATGAAAGGTACTCTGTAATCCTATCATTGAATGATATATAAGATCATCAGTACAGCGGAAAATAAAGTTGAAAGTTTTAGCCAGAATGTGTGTTGTTTTTGTGTTGATGTTGTTGGTTTTTGGGGGGTTATCAGAAATTCTGATTATTATGCATAGAGAATCAAATCGGCGAGTAGTGGAGCACAGACGGTGCCCATGGGAATTCCTATATTATCCTCTCCCCAAATTTGACACACGTTGTCAATGAGGAAGTCCATCATTTCACATGCCTGTCTGAACTGAACTGAACTTTATTTACACTCTGGCCCGTAAGTCAACAGCATATGAGGTACATTGTAAAAGTATAATTAAATAAATAAATGACAAGATGGCACATTCGTCATAATAATGTACATCAGATATTCAAAGGTATGTTGAAAAATTAAATGTTTTAATATTAATAAAATCTTTGGAATTCTCGAGAATCCACATGTGTTTAATACCACTTGTCTTCATTCATTCATTCATTCATTCATTCATCCGTTCATTTATCCCATTAGCAAGACAACAAGGCGCACGAAACAACGCAGCTGTTACTCCATATACTAATTACTATCGATTTGTTGGGCCTGCCCCGCTTCAATCCGCCCCCAACCCCCTCCCACCCCCTCTTGCCCTGTGATTTGGTGCGTTGCAACCCATGGCACATGTGCGCCGATCAGGGAATGTGTTGGTTTGGCGAGGTGTAAAGACGATCATTTCCTCTGGTTGCCTAATTTGTTTGACTGGTACACGGTGTGTGTTAATCACCGCGTTACATCGGGCAGACGAACGCCAGAGCAGACGTGCCATGAAGACATTTATCAAGGTTTATTTGCGCAACTCATTTAGTTCTTCTTCAAGCGGAAGCGAAGACGAACAGTAGTCACTAAACGCGGGTGGCAATTTTCCTAGCAAAATATTTGTGAAGTGAAATAGCATTAGTTTATTAATCATGAGCAGCGACGTGAGTAAACAGAGCGAGAAGTACGCCTAGCTCGACAAATATGATTCCACCAGTGGCTTAGTGGACCAAGTAGATCCATTGGTACAAAGCTAATGAATTGATCATAGCAGTCGAGTAAACAGCCGTGTATCTTCAACGGGGCCATAACAGAATATATTTACGAAAGGTAAGGACTGATAACGGGCAATGGGGTATTTGATGTGGGCATGTTACGTCACGAATTGTCACCCCGACACGGATGACAAATCGACGCCAAATTTTGTGATAAATCGGGTGAAATTCGCTATCAAATCTGATCAAGTTAGGTAATAAGTCGGATAAACATTTTTTACAAATCTGATCAAATTTGGTAAGAAGTCGGGTCAAATTTGGTAAGAAGTCGGGTCAAATTGGCAATGAAATCGTACCAGATTTCATTTTCTTCGTCATCATGAGTCACCTCAACATTATTTGCTAGCTTGGCACTGGCGTACTCAGGATTTTTTGTATGTATGATTTTATAAAATTTAATACATTAAAAAAAAAAAAGAAGAAGAAGAAGAAAGGTGTGATTGGAGGACATTGCCCCCGTGTGCCCTACCCCCCCCCCCCCACCGCACCTCTCGCTATGCGACTGAAGCCCAGATGTGTACACCCGATACCCAATTTGTCACTGCTTCGCTAAACACCACATTACTATCTTCTCCCTCTCTTAATATACCTTCATCTTTCTCTCCCCCTCACACTCCTCCTTTTCTTCATCTAGTACTGACCCTAGTTTTACTAAGTCTACCTGAGAGTATTGTTTTGTATTTTGCAATATGTGTTTTGACGTCGTCATAGCTCATAAATTGTTGGGTGTAGTCGTCGCTACTCTACATTTGGATTCCGTCTTTCGAAAAGTTACTTTTGCGTCGATTACCGATTCCATCAGCTAAAACGTTGAAGCAGAAGCATCCATTTTTACGATAAAACTATTTAATTGGGCAAAAATTAAACCTATTGAACAGAAAATAATATGCATAATTTATACTTATTGTAATTCTCTAATCTCATTGACATTATATCTGTTTTACCCACATTATAACTTAATAACAAAAATCGGATACAGAATTCAATTTAATGGAAATCATTTTGCAAAGTGTGAGGCAGGAATAGAAACTGATACGGATTCCGAAACACCGTTAAACGGATTCTTGTAATTGAAACATTCAGTATCATACAGATTCCGTTAAACGTCACCGTTACAAATTTGACATAAACTTGTTTAAATCTTTTTTAAATAAAGATATTATGACATTAAAGCATTCATGTGAATATTAGGGTCAGTTGAAAACAAGTATATTGTCATTAATAGCTCTTGAGAGGTTAATGAGGATGGAAGCTTAAGTCTTTTGGCTCCCGTTCCTTTAATGTGAGTGCTGTGAAGAAATGGAATGAACTGCCACTCTCTCTTAAAAATTCTCCAAATCTTATATCGTTTTAAAAAAATCCTTCTTAAACCACATTTGTTCATCCAGTACTTTTAATTATCCAGTTTGACTTTTTATCCCCCCCCCCCCTTAAACATTTATAATAACTCATATTTATTTGTTATTTTAGTATTATCCTACCAATTATTTTACTATTTTATTGTTTTAACCATGTCATTTTAATTATGTAATACGCTTTGAGCATACATTAGTGTGGAGTTTAGCGCTATATAAATGAACTTATTATTATTAATGACATTTATATATACTACTTGAAAGAATTTAAGGGTCAAAAATTTATAACCAAATAAGATTCAGATAAGTGTATTAGATTGATGATGTAAACTACACCAAAAAAATTATTTATTGTTCCATATTTACAATAAACCACAAATAAACGTCACTGTATACAAGAAAGTCACATGACATGCTGTCAAAGTTGAAGGTTGTCAAACGTGGATTTTACACATTAGAACATTCGTTTAATAGTGTGTGAATCCACCCCTGGCGCGAATACACTCGACACATCGTTGCCTCATGCTGTTGATCAGACGTCTGAAGAACTCTTGGGGAATGGCCTGCCACTCTGCCATAAGAAGTTGACCCAAATCATGAAGGTTGGCCGGAGGGGCATGGTTATCCCGAACTCTCCTGCCTAATTCGTTCCAGGCGTTCTCTATTGGGGCCAAGTCAGGCGAATATGCTGGCCAATCCATCCTGGCGATACCTTGTTGTCTGAGAAAGTCCGTTACCACCCTGGCGCGGTGGGGTCTGGTATTGTCATCCTGCAGAACTGCCCCACCGCCAATCTGCTGAAGGCCTGGGAGAACCAACGGCCGGATAATCTCATTCAGATAGCGGATTCCATTCAAATTGCTATCCACCACATAGAGGGGGGTCCTGTGGTGGATAGAGATGCCGCCCCACACCATGACGCTGCCACCACCGAACCGGTGACGTTGTCTAACGTTAACGTCAGCGAAGCGCTCCCCAGGACGTCTGTGGACACGAACCCGACCGTCGTTGAACTGGAGACTAAATCTGGACTCATCAGTGAACATCACTCGACCCCACTGAACACGTTGCCACCGCAGATGAAGCGTGCACCAGTGACATCTGGCCGTTCTGTGACGTGGTAGGAGTGGTGGTCGAACAGCCTGGCGACGGCAGCGTAGATTATTGGCTCTCAGATGATTGCGTATGGTTTGATCAGACACTCGAGTTCCAGTCGCAGTCCGCAGATTGTCACGTAATCGGCGTGCAGTGGTTGTGCGTTGACGTAGAGCCATATTGGTGATGCAGCGGTCCTCTCTATTTGTAGTGCTTCGGGGTCTTCCCGAACGTGCACGATTTCGAACAGAATTCGTTGCTTGGTACCGTTGCCACAGCCGGCCAACGACACTCTGACTGACACCAAGTCTCAGAGCAACATTTCTTTGCGTATTGCCATCCTGAAGCCAAGCAATAGCCCTTCCTCGATCTTCGATAGTCAGTTGAAGTCGTACCATTATCGAATTTGGAGTGTGCACCGTACACGAACGCAAGCTCCAATTATACGGAAATTCAGCATTGGGAACATGGAATACACGTGCAAAGCGTGCAAATGAAGCGCTTTGTGAAAAAGCAAGTTATGGGCACTTAGCAGACCTTTCGCTTTCGCCCTAATTTATGTGCAAATGTAAGCATGTTTTCGCCATTAGAACTAGTCGACAGTGTCAATGACAGTGGATTTTAATTCATTTATGGGTTGCTTAGACCCACTTTCGTCAAAATGGAACAATACCATGCGTGACATTATGGTCTAGCTAATATAATTGACATTCAGAAAATAATGTCGAAAATATCGTCTGACCCTTAAATTCTTTTGAGTAGTATATATTATACAAACGGGCACTCATAACCTGGAAATAAAAATGACAATTGCTCACTGAGAAATTATCATGCAATGGTGTAACGTACAATGCAATTGGATAATTAAGCACCATGACCTTGTCGGTACTAAATAAAATTTTATAAGTCATCACGAAACAAAATGACGTCAAATTGTTAAAATAATTTGCATTGTAACCAACGCCTCTTTGGCTATTAAGTGTCTGTAATTCAGTTCATTGTAATATAGTTATATAGGCGCTTGCTAAAGTCGACTAACATCAGCCTAGGTAATGGGCCAAAGCAAAACATTATCATGGCAAAATATAAGAACGGGTGATTCCCAGGTAGACAAAAAGGCTGGTTTTAAACAATACAGGGCACGTTTGTGTTTCCTGAGAAGACATCTACGGCTCAACCCTCTCGCTAAGTCCGACCTCCTATTTTTAATAATAAACTGAATAGCATTTGGAGCACCTAGATTGCTTATTAATGGTTTTGCCTATGTTAAATTCCCCGTCATCGATTTGACGTCAGAACTATTAATTACAAGTGCGAAGGTTCTATTTCAATAATGTTTTTCAAATTGCCAGAACGAGAAAGTGCATTAAGTGCAAAAAACAGTCACTTGCTATTTCGCAACCAGTTTTAATAAGAGACTGGTTTTATATTGATCATTGTTATTAGCGATGTTGCTCAAGGTGGTCGCTTGCAGCATTACAAATTCTACAGTCGGACTTCCCGCAAGAGAATCTCTTAGTCTGAAATCAGCCACTGACAATGGAGCGCGTGTATTGATTTATTTTGGTAAATTTGCATTAGTTAATGACATATGCTGGCGGTTTGCTTTGAAAACATTTCTCAATACGCTAATAAAGAGAGATACATACCCTAATTTTTAAACACTAAGGTATATTTTTGACTATTAGAGCCGTTTTTGATAACCGAAATCATACTTTACTTAGGTTTTATTGTTTAGTTTATCCATTTCCGTACATTCGAAATGTTTTTGGTCATCCTGGTGTTTTTAATATCACAAAATGTATTTCTCATATTTTTAAAAACGCATGTGCGTCTGAAAAGTAACAGTTATGGAGTTGGAGTTTTAGTCTATTTTTAGAGGGTATTTCACCATTTCAAAGTCACACACTCGTGTTTCACTCAATTGTAACTTTATCCAAATATGTTACAGGTTTGTAGATTAACTAAACTTAGTGTTAATTTTCACGGGTTGAAACTAGGGTATGTCCTTTTAATTCTGTGAAGCCAAGCCTCAACTACAAATCCCATGTGGAGACTGTATGCACCTCCGATACACGAACTCTGAGCTTCTACTGAGCTTTTTACCGGCCTCGGTGGCGTCGTGGTTAGGTCATTGGTCTACAGGTTGGTAGGTACTGGGTTCGGATCCCAGTCGAGGCATGGGATTTTTAATCCAGATACCGACTCCAAACCCTGAGCGATTGCTCCGCAAGGCTCAGTGGGTAGGTGTAAACCACTTGCACCGACCAGTGATCCATAACTGGTTCAACAAAGGCCATGATTTGTGCTATCCTGCCTGTGGGGAGCGCAAATAAAAGATCCCTTGCTGCTAATCGGAAAGAGTAGCCCATGTAGTGGCGACAGCGGGTTTCCTCTCAAAATATGTGTGGTCCTTAACCATATGTCTGACGCCATATAACCGTAAATAAAATGTGTTGAGTGCGTCGTTAAATAAAACATTTCTTTCTTTTTACTGAGACCGGCCTCGGTGGCGTCGTGGTTAGGCCATCGGTCTACAGGCTGGTAGGTACTGGATTCGGATCCCAGTCGAGGCATGGGATTTTTAATCCAGATACCGACTCCAAACCCTGAGTGAGTGCTCCGCAAGGCTCAATGGGTAGGTGTAAACCACTTGCACCGACCAGTGCTCCATAACTGGTTCAACAAAGGCCATGGTTTGTGCTATCCTATCTGTGGGAAGCGCAAATAAAAGATCCCTTGCTGCTAATCGGAAAAAGTAGCCCATGTAGTGGCGACAGCGGGTTTCCTCTCAAAATCTGTGTGGTCCTTAACCATATGTCTGACGCCATATAACCGTAAATAAAATGTGTTGAGTGCGTCGTTAAAAACCCCATTTCTTTCTTTTTCTTTCTTTCTTTCTACTGAACTTCCGCTTTGGGTATACTAATAGTTGTTATTTCTGTTCATCTGGTTAGGATAGATCCCCAGCAATGGGCCCATTGGGCTATTTCTCGTTTCAGCTAGTGCACCACGACTAGTTTATCAAAAGCCGTGGTATGTGTTATCCTGTCTGTGGGAATGCATACATATAAAAGATCCCTTGCTATAAATGGAAAAATGTAGCGGGTTTCCTCTCTAAGACTATATATCAAAATTACCAAATGTTTTACATCCAATAGCCGATGATTAATAAATATGTGCTCTAGTGGTGTCGTGAAACTTTAACGTTTTCTGTTCGCTTGGACAAGCCGTAACTGGCCTAAAAAGAGTTGGGGGTGGGAGAAGGGCGGTAAACATAGAATCCGTGTAGGTCACACACTGTTCTCTATGAGTAAATCCAATACATTATTCAACTAACTGGGGGAGGGGAAATGGGGCACATGGATCACCCTGTCCCTTACCAAATTAGCCAAATGCTAATTTGTATACAAAGTGGCTACAACATTTAGTATTCGGATAACAAAATGTTTAAATTAGCCACTTTTAAACAATTTTCGAGCAAATACCCAAGATATATCTGAAAATGGGCTAAAACAAATTCCTTTGCAGTGTGACCACTGGTGGCATATCCATCTTAAATTAACTAGGAAGGGAGGGAGTAAGAAGAATCAAACACAGTAATATAGTGTTTGGTCAAGCTAAACAAAAAATGGCTCTGATAAACTAAAAAGAACACATTTTCCTATGTTTGTGACGTGTCGCTGCCACGTATTGCATGTACGACCCTGTACATATATATATATATATATATATATATATATATATATATATAAAAGAATAATCTGTCTGGCGGTATCGGGTTTCTTCTCTCAAAACACAGAGAGAGAGAGAGAGAGAGAGAGAGAGAGAGAGAGAGAGAGAGAGAGAGAGAGAGAGAGAGAGAGAGATACACACCCAATAACTACCATTCTTTTCCTTCCCTAACGTTCACTTGTTAAACAGTGTTTTTGGTTATCAGCGAAAAACTTCATACGTTTCCTTGGAGAAGAAACCTTCTAAAGCCGGATGGCACTCAACAAGAATGAAGAGAAGAACAAAAAGAATGTTCTTGATGTCCCAATTAGACAAGAGTAAATGGCTTATGTTTTTCTGAACTATGATGATTGAAGAATACAAGGACTGCTCTAGAAGTAATCGGTGTAGGGGGGTTAAGTGCTCAAGTATCCACACAAAGTAAAATTTTATTAAAACGAAGAAAAAGAAAAAACTGCGATGGAGCCACCATAAATATTGATTAATTTTACTTCAACCCCCATTTCATAAAGTGGAACATTCCTAACATAGAAAACCGCCCGAGTGGGACGTAGTTTGGTGATAGAACGCTCCTATAATGTGCGCTGGGTCTTAGGATCGATACCAGTTCGTGGATAGATAGATATATCTGAGGCCTTGCAATTCCGAACAGTGCCCGACAACAGGTATATGAGAGGTCGTGAAATGTTCTGCCTGTAGGAATATAGCGTGGCATGTGTTATCCTGTCTAAATAGTATGAAGTGACTAGGGATAGGTGTATCAGAGGATGTGGTATGTGTTACCCTGTCTGAATAGTCTGAAGTAACTAGGGACAGTTACAAAAATCCAGGCACAGCAATAATGGGTTTTCACCAGATAGATAAACTAGAAAAGGGGAGTTGCCCATCTTCCTCCCCCTGGTACGTCTCTGGAGAAATATATCGTATGTAGCGACGGTGGGTTTTCTTTTCTCACATTTTACCAAGTATCGCAATTGTATATATCAGTCAAAGACATCCTTAATTAAAATATGTTGAACTTTTACATGCTGACACTAAATATATCTGTTTGAAATCAAATCTCAACTTTTTGAAATAGAATAACTATTATTATTAAAAAAAAAAAAAATTTTTTTTATTATTAAATTTTTTTATTAACTAGCTCCTGTCTAATCACCATCATCATCATCATCATCATCGCCATCATCATCATCATCGTTGTCGTCGTCATTGTCATTATCATCATCATCATTACCATCATAATTATCATCGTCGTCGTCATTATCGTCATCGTCATCATTACCATCATCATCGTCGTCATCATCATCATCGTTGTCATTATCATCATCATCGCCATCATCATTATAATCATCATTGCCATAATCATTATCATCGTCGCCGTCGTCATCATCCTCATCGTTATCATCATCTTATTACCATCATCATCATCATCATTGTCATTATCATCATCACGACCATCATCATTATCAACGTCGTTGTCTTCGTTAACATCATCAGAGTCATCATCAAGACAGCGAAACCTCCACCGTAATGAGTAAAGCTTTTTTGGTTGTTTATGTAAAATAATAAATATAAAACTATAAAGGTTTTTATTTTGGACGCTTAGAGAACAACAGACAACAGAGTACCATATGTTGCGAGTTCTCCAGGCTCGTGTACAGGTAAACAACGTAAAGGTTGCACCTACCACATGGTCGCTTGCTTCAATGTGTGGAATGCTTTACAAGAAGCGACATGAATGAGAAAGAAGAAACGGGTTGGCGAGGAGAATGTCTCGAAGTGTTTTCTTCCAGTAATGAACTCCTCAACAGCTTTCATCATAACACATGTTCTTGAACACTGTGTTTTTCCCAATAAGATAAAGTGTTGGAATTATGATTAGTAAAGTAAAGAGACATTATTTTACAATCAGCCGGTGATGTTTTGTATTTTAACAACGGCATAAATTGTTTGCAATCTGCAAGGGATTCCTGCAGGCACATCTTTGAACGGTCAGCAACGTGAAGTTTTCGATAAGTAACTTAGTTTTCCAATCGAATCCATCAGTGTGATTCAGCTACGTGTGATATCGGTCTTTGTTTGCATTACTCTTAAGGATGCATATGAACAATTTACCAAATGTAGTAATAACAGTTGAACTGAGATATTAAAATATACAGTGTAGTTACAAACTGATAACAGATGAACTGAGATGCTAAAAGATACAGTGTAATTACAAACTGATATCAGGTGAACTGAGATATTAAAAGATACAGTGTAATTACAAACTGATAACAGGTGAACTGAAATGTTAAAATATACAGTGTAGTTACAAACTGATAACAGGTGAACTCAGATGTTAAAATATACAGTGTAGTTACAAACTAATAACAGGTGAACTGAGATGTTAAAATATACCGTGTAATTACAAATCGATAACAGGTGAACTGAAATGTTAAAATATACAGTGTAGTTACAAACTGATAACAGGTGAACTGAGATGTTAAAAGATACAGTGTAGTTACAAACTGATAACAGGTAAACAGATGTTAAAAGATACAGTGTAGTTACAAATTGATAACAGGTAAACTGAGATGTTAAAATATACAGTGTAGTTACAAACTGATAACAGGTGAACTGAGATGTTAAAAGATACAGTGTAGTTACAAATTGATAACAGGTAAACTGAGATGTTAAAATATACAGTGTAGTTACAAACTGATAACAGGTGAACTGAGATGTTAACATATACGTAACAGTGTAGTTACCGTGTAATTATAAACTGATAACAGGTGAACTGAGATGTTAAAATATACAGTGTAGTTACAAACTGATAACAGGTGAACTGAGATGTTAAAATATACCGTGTAATTACAAACTGATAACAGGTGAACTGAAATGTTAAAATATACAGTGTAGTTACAAACTGATAACAGGGGAACTGAGATGTTAAAAGATACAGTGTAGTTACAAATTGATAACAGGTAAACAGATGTTAAAAGATACAGTGTAGTTACAAATTGATAACAGGTAAACTGAGATGTTAAAATATACAGTGTAGTTACAAACTGATAACAGGTGAACTGAGATGTTAAAATATACCGTGTAATTACAAACTGATAACAGGTGAACTGAAATGTTAAAATATACAGTGTAGTTACAAACTGATAACAGGGGAACTGAGATGTTAAAATATACAGTGTAGTTACAAACTTATAACAGGTAAACAGGTGTTAAAAGATACAGTGTAGTTACAAATTGATAACAGGTAAACTGAAATGTTAAAATATATAGTGTAGTTACAAACTGATAACAGGTGAACTGAGATGTTAAAAGATACAGTGTAGTAACAAATTGATAACAGGTGAACTGAGATGTTAAAAGATACAGTGAAGTTACAAACTAATAACAGGTGAACCGAGATGTTAAAAGATACAGTGTAGTTACAAATTGATAACAGGTAAACTGAGATGTTAAAAGATACAGTGTAGTTACAAACTGATAACAGGTGAACTGAGATGTTAAAAGATACAGTGTAGTAACAAATTGATAACAGGTAAACTGAGATGTTAAAAGATACAGTGTAGTTACAAATTGATAACAGGTAAACTGAGATGTTAAAAGATACAGTGTAGTTACAAACTGATAACAGGTGAACTGAGATGTTAAAAGATACAGTGTAGTAACAAATTGATAACAGGTAAACTGAGATGTTAAAAGATACAGTGTAGTTACAAACTGATAACAGGTGAACTGAGATGTTAACATATACCGTGTAATTACAAACTGATAACAGGTGAACTGAGATGTTAAAATATACAGTGTAGTTACAAACTGATAACAGGTGAACTGAGATGTTAAAATATACCGTGTAATTACAAACTGATAACAGGTGAACTGAAATGTTAAAATATACAGTGTAGTTACAAACTGATAACAGGGGAACTGAGATGTTAAAATATACAGTGTAGTTACAAACTTATAACAGGTAAACAGATGTTAAAAGATACAGTGTAGTTACAAATTGATAACAGGTAAACTGAGATGTTAAAAGATACAGTGTAGTTACAAACTGATAACAGGTGAACTGAGATGTTAAAAGATACAGTGTAGTTACAAATTGATAACAGGTAAACTGAGATGTTAAAAGATACAGTGTAGTTACAAACTGATAACAGGTGAATTGAGATGTTAACATATACCTTGTAATTACAAACTGATAACAGGTGAACTGAGATGTTAAAATATACCGTGTAATTACAAACTGATAACAGGTGAACTGAAATGTTAAAATAGACAGTGTAGTTACAAACGTATAACAGGTAAACAGGTGTTAAAATATACAGTGTAGTTACAAACTGATAACAGGTGAACTGAGATTTTAAAATATACAGTGTAGTTACAAATTGATAACAGGTGAACTGAGATGTTAAAAGATACAGTGTAGTTACAAACTGATAACAGGTGAATTGAGATGTTAACATATACCTTGTAATTACAAACTGATAACAGGTGAACTGAGATGTTAAAATATACCGTGTAATTACAAACTGATAACAGGTGAACTGAAATGTTAAAATAGACAGTGTAGTTACAAACGTATAACAGGTAAACAGGTGTTAAAATATACAGTGTAGTTACAAACTGATAACAGGTGAACTGAGATTTTAAAATATACAGTGTAGTTACAAATTGATAACAGGTGAACTGAGATGTTAAAAGATACAGTGTAGTTACAAACTGATAACAGGTGAACTGAGATGTTAAAATATACCGTGTAATTACAAACTGATAACAGGTGAACTGAAATGTTAAAATATACAGTGTAGTTACAAACTGATAACAGGGGAACTGAGATGTTAAACTATACAGTGTAGTTACAAACTTATAACAGGTAAACTGAAATGTCAAAGTATACAGTGTAGTTTCAAACTGATAACAGGTGAACTGAAATGTTAAAATATACAGTGTAGTTACAAACGGATAACAGATGAACTGAGATGTTAAAATATACAGTGTTGTTACAAACTGATAACAGGTGAACTGAGATGTTAAAAGATACAGTGTAGTTACAAACTGATAACAGGTGAACTGAGATGTTAAAAGATACAGTGTAGTTACAAACTGATAACAGATGAAATGAGACGTTAAAAGATACACTGTAGTCATACACTGATAACAGGTGAACTGAAATGTTAAAATATACAGTGTAGTTACAAACTGATAACAGGTGAACTGAGATGTTAAAAGATACACTGTAGTTATAAACTGATAACAGGTGAACTGAAATGTTAAAATATACAGTGTAGTTATACTGGAGATACCGACTGTCGTAAACTAAGGCCTAACAAAGTATCAGGGCCCCGTTCCACTAAGCGATCTTAGCACTAATATCGCCGTAAATACCTACCATCGCGACCTTAATTTGTGTCTACGATCGCCAGCCCGTTCCACGACACGGCGTAGTTTACTATCGTCGTAAATTACTGAGAAAATTTACAATAGGTACGAGGCAGCTGTAAGCCACTGACGTAAATGTCAAATGGAAGTTTGATGATGATTTGATCATTTTCTAACAAGAGTACTAACTTATTGTGTAAAAATAGATCTAATACATACCCAATACCATTTATGAAACTCGGCGTTCCATAAAAACATTCTATGCCATACGACCTTAACACGAAAATACGGGAGATAACAATCATGTCTTATGCATTCAGTAATTTTCGCTTACTACATAAACTGACAAAGTTACTTCATGGATGTCTAATACCAATGAATACATCCAAGATGTTCCGAAAAGTCGGTAACCAATTTATTAATTAACTAATTCGCACTCTTTTGCAAATAATATATTAATCATTAAAGGGGCACTTACGACTATCGTAAGGTTGCTTTGTGGAACGGCTGTAAATGTTACGGTGCCAGTTGTAAAACTCACCTTAAGTCACTACAATTAATCTTAACTACAATTCTTTCGTGGAACGGCGCCCTGGTCAAAAATCGGGACGTCAGTGCATAACCTCTATAGCCATGATGTTAAACCAGTCAAGTTATAAAATGTTGCCCACCCTGAGATAAAATTTAATAACTTTCAAATGACTTTTTGAAGAAGAACAAAATCCTATGACTTTTCCTTGACATGCATTCCCATGTTTTTTCCTGTCTGTGGGAGCACTGTAATTGGCAATTTTCAAATTGTCCTGTAATCTGTGATTCTGCAGACCGAAGCGATGTGTCGGGAAAGCTTGGTAATCAGTCGTCTGTGCGTGCCTCGAATACACGCCGCTCCTTTAAGCTGTTGGACGTCGCCGATGGTCTCAAGCCTCACTTTACTGGATGTGTTACAACAGTGCGCACATCGAACGGCAGCGTCAAGAGAGTGTTTATTTGCATTACAGAGGGGAGAGATTTGTGAGAGATATTTAACGAGACAGACGATGATGAAAGCATTAATTCTTTCTGAGACTTGGAACATTCCCGTGACACTAATACTTGTTCTTTGCATTAAGACCACGCGTATGACGTTTTCTCGATAACACAAATCACAGCATTACCCCCCCCCCCCCCCCCCCCCCCCCCCAAATATGTTGACATTAAACCTCATCGTTTGCTACTCGATATTATAGACCTATAGGAACGGGGATAACTGAATGGTGAGGGGAGTGGGGGTGTCATAAGCGACCATTTTATCCTTGGCTGGCTCCAAAGGCGGTTTCTAACATACAAATATCTCAATGTTTTGAATAAAAAAATTGAAACCTGTTTAAAAGGTTATATATGTTTATAAATATAACATTAAAAAAGTCAATTTGGCGGCCATCGAGTGTAAAGACCTGCCTTCCCTGTTTTGTTCTATTGGGCCTAAAGTAATTGCAAATCATGTTCAAGTTATTCTATAAGTGAGTTATAAACACCAGGGTCTACATGGCCAGGGAGGGTTTCGTACACTTTGTCATGATTACGGCTCGTTGAGAGGACAAAAAAGAAGCATTGTTTAACAACACTTCCGCACATTTGAAACTGTTTTGCATCTGTATTATGGTTGTACCGACACGGATATCATTTAGCTTTCTTTTTTAATTTAAAATAGCTAATACATAAATTATGAACATTATTTATTTTGGCTTTTTTTTCTCTCACTCTATGTCAAGTGTCCAAATTACAAGCACAGAAATAATCGATTTTTAATTTGTAATGTTCTGAGGTGTAATTATACAAACTGGTCCTTTCATTTCCTTTCCTCGTCGGTAGGTTTATCCTCTGGATTATTGCTCGTGATAGATATAGAATGTGGATGACACTACATTCGCATTGTTTTACAATGTGCTAGACAACAGTTGGACATCCGTTTGTCGTAATGGGACTATCCTATGAATTATGCAAGGGGGCATACATCCATCTCTGACCATTCATATATCTCTTGCCACACATCCATCTCTTGTCATTCAACCATCTCTTACCATTCATCCATCTCTTGTCATTCATCCATCTCTTGCCATTCATTCATCTCTTGCCCTACATTCATCTCTTACCATTCATCCATCTCTTACCATTCATCCATCTCTTGTTATTCATCCATCTCTTGCCATTCATCTCTTACCATTCATCCATCTCTTATCATTCATCTCTTGCCATATACTCATCTCTTTCCATTCATCCATCTCTTGCCATACATTCATCTCTTACCATTCATCCATCTCTTGTCATTCATCCATCTCTTACCATTCATCCATCTCTTGCCATTCATCCATCTCTTGCCATTCATCTCTTACCATTCATCCATCTCTTATCATTCATCTCTTGCCATTCATCTCTTGTCATATACTCATCTCTTACCATTCATCCATCTCTTACCATTCATCTCTTGCCATTCATCTCATCTCTTACCATTCATCCATCTCTTACCATTCATCCACCTCTTACCATTCATTCATCTCTTGCCATATACCCATCTCTTACCATTCATCCATCTCTTACCATTCATCTCTTGCCATATACTCATCTCTTACCATTCATCCATCTCTTACCATTCATCTCTTGCCATATACTCATCTCTTACCATTCATCCATCTCTTACCATTTCATCTCTTGCCATTCATCTCTTGCCATTCATCTCTTACCATTCATCCATCTCTTGCCATATACCCATCTCTTACCATTCATCCATCTCTTGCCATATACCCATCTCTTACCATTCATCTCTCGCCATTCATCTCTTGCCATATACCCATCTCTTACCATTCATCTCTCGCCATTCATCTCTTGCCATATACTCATCTCTTACCATTCATCCATCTCTTACCATTCATATCTTGCCATTCATCTCTTGTCATATACTTATCTCTTACCATTATCTCTTGCCATTCATCTTTTGCCATATACCCATCTCTTACCATTCATCCATCTCTTACCATTCATCTCTTGTCATATACCCATCTCTTACCATTCATCCATCTCTTACCATTCATCCATATGTTGGGCTGGACAAATATAGGATCATCAAGTTGCGAGACTTACACTTCTAGTTCTCTTTACTATTGATCTAGATTTGTTATTACCATCATGGCTAGTAATGTTTCAAATTAACCATATTATCACGGGTCGCAGAAAAGTGGTTCGCCTGCATGCTAACACGACTGTTGAGAGAAAAAGAGGAAAGATTATGATTATACCACTCACATGCGGAAATATCACTGCTGCTGACAAAACGATGAAGCTCGTGGGAGATTTAACATTAGGAGACCGGAATTAGTCGAGCTTATTCGCTGTTTTACTGGATAAATGTAATGTCAGTAATTAAGAACAAAACCCCAGTGGATTAGTTTCGTCAGCATGCATTAGTGACAGTTTAAACAGCAGTTGACTTGAGGCACAGAAATACAGACAAGGGTGATTTTCGGATTAACCTGGGTAAGGAGCCAGAGTTATGTGTTGAATTATATTGACCGCCACAAGGTAAGACCAATAGCTTGATAAATCATATCTTCAGAGAGAAATACTAAAACCCTAAACACCGCACCTCAAAATATCACAGAAATATCTTCAGAGAGAAATACTAAAAACCCAAACCACCGCACCTCAAAATATGTTATAGAATATCTTCAGAGAGAAATACTAAACCCCCAAACACCGCACCTCAAAATGTCACAGAAATAATATCTTCAGATAGAAATGCTAAAACCCCAAAACACCACACCTCAAAATGTCACAGAAATAATATCTACAGAGAGAAATGCTAAAACCCCCAAACACCGCACCAAAATATGTCACAGAAATAATATCTTCAGATGGGTTCAAGCGCCCTCTTACTGATCTGGAGCCCAGGGATGTGGTTGTTGTTATTTCCCCCGTATTCTAAACTTAATACATCAATGGCGTTTCGATTTACAGCATCGGTGCTGTTGCTTTTTACTTGTCAGTACAAGTTTGTTAATACGTCTGATGCACATTAATCACACCCGTGTAATTAAATCATACACGTGTCACCCTGACGTTTCACATTACCCCCCCCCCCCCCCCCACCTTCGAGTAATTAAATCATACATGTCACACCTTGACGTTTGACATCACACCCGTTTATTTAAATCATACACGTGTCACCCTGACGTTTGACATCACACCCGTGTAATTAAATCATACACGTCACACCGTGTAATTAAATCATACACGTGTCACCCTGACGTTTCACATTACCCCACCTCCTTCGTGTAATTAAATCATAAACGTCACACCATGACGTTCGACATCACACTCGTGTAATTAAATCATACACGCCACACCATGACGTTTGACATCACACCCGTGTAATTAAATCATACACGTCACACCATGGCGTTTGACATCACACCCATGTTATTAAATCATACACGTGTCACCCTGACGTTTCACATTACCCCCCCCCCCCCCCCCCTCCTTCGAGTAATTAAATCATACACGTCACACTTTGACGTTTGCCATCACACCCGTGTAATTAAATCATACACGTCACATCATGGCGTTTGCCATCACACCCGTGTAATTAAATCATACACGTCACACCATGGCGTTTGACATCACACCCGTGTAATTAAATCATACACGTCACACCTTGACGTTTGACATCACACCCGTGTAATTAAATCATACACGTCACACCATGGCGTTTCACATCACACCGGTGTAATTAAATCATACTGGTCACACACTGCCGTTTCACATCACACCCGTGTAATTAAAGCATACTGGTCACACTCTGCCGTTTCTGTCTGATGAACTGTGGAGTGTTATCTGTTACTGTCTCTGTCTAAAGAACTGTGGAGTGTTATCTGTTACTGTCGCTGTCTGATGAATTGCGGAGTGTTATACGTTACTGTCTGTCTGATGAACTGTGGAGTGTTATCCGTTACTGTCGCTGTCTGATGAACTGTGAAATGTTATCTGTTACTGTCGCTGTCTGATGAACTGTGTAGTGTTATATGTTACTGTCTCTGCCTGATGAACTGTGGAGTGTTATCTGTTACTGTCGCTGTGGAGTGCTATCTGTTACTGTCGCTGTCTGATGAACTGTGGAGTGTTATCTGTTACTGTCGCTGTCTGATGAACTGTGTAGTGTTATATGTTACTGTCTCTGCCTGATGAACTGTGAAGTGTTATATGTTACTGTCGCTATCTGTGAACTGTCGAGTGTTATATGTTACTGTCGCTGTCTGATGAACTGTGGAGTGTTATCTGTTACTGTCGCTGTCTGATGACCTGTGGAGTGTTATATGTTACTGTCTCTGCCTGATGAACTGTGAAGTGTTATATGTTACTGTCGCTATCTGTGAACTGTCGAGTGTTATATGTTACTGTCGCTGTCTGATGAACTGTGGAGTGTTATCTGTTACTGTCGCTGTCTGATGACCTGTGGAGTGTTATATGTTACTGTCTCTGCCTGATGAACTGTTGAGTGTTATATGTTATTGTCGCTGTCTGATGTACTGTCGAGTGTTATCTGTTACTGTCGCTGTCTGATGAATTGTGGAGTGTTATCCGTTACTGTCGCTGTCTGATGAACTGTGAAATGTTATCCGTTACTGTCGCTGTCTGATGTACTGTGGAGTGTTATCTGTTACTGTCGCTGTCTGATGAACTGTGGAGTGTTATATGTTACTGTCTCTGCCTGATGAACTGTCGAGTGTTATATGTTACTGTCGCTGTCTGATGTACTGTCGAGTGTTATCTGTTACTGTCGCTGTCTGATGAATTGTGGAGTGTTATCCGTTACTGTCGCTGTCTGATGAACTGTGAGATGTTATCTGTTACTGTCGCTGTCTGATGAACTGTGGCGTGTTATCTGTTACTGTCGCTGTCTGGTGAACTGTGGAGTGTTATCTGTTACTGTCGCTGTCTGATGAACTGTGGAGTGTTATATGTTACTGTGGCTGTCTAATGAACTGTCGAGTGTTATATGTTACTGTCACTGTATGATGAACTGTGGAGTGTTATCTGTTACTGTCGCTGTGGAGTGCTATCTGTTACTGTCGCTGTCTGATGAACTGTGGAGTGTTATCTGTTACTGTCGCTGTCTGATGAACTGTGGAGTGTTATATGTTACTGTCTCTGCCTGATGAACTGTGAAGTGTTATATGTTACTGTCTGTCTGATGAACTGTGAAGTGTTATATGTTACTGTCGCTATCTGTGAACTGTCGAGTGTTATATGTTACTGTCGCTGTCTGGTGAACTGTGGAGTGTTATCTGTTACTGTCGCTGTCTGATGAACTGTGGAGTGTTATATGTTACTGTGGCTGTCTAATGAACTGTCGAGTGTTATATGTTACTGTCGCTATCTGATGAACTGTCGAGTGTTATATGTTACTGTCGCTGTCTGATGAATTGTCGAGTGTTATATGTTACTGTCGCTATCTGATGTACTGTCGAGTGTTATATGTTACTGTCGCTATCTGATGAACTGTCGAGTGTCATATGTTACTGTCTGTCTATAGAACTGTCGAGTGTTATATGTTACTGTCGCTATCTGATGAACTGTCGAGTGTTATATGGTACTGTCGCTGTCTGATGAACTGTCGAGTGTTACGTTACTATTGCTATCTGTTGGACTGTCGAGTGTTATATGTTACTGTCGCTATCTGATGAACTGTCGAGTGTTATATGTTACTGTCGCTGTCTGATGAATTGTCGAGTGTTATATGTTACTGTCGCTGTCTGATGAACTGTCGAGTGTTATATATTACTGTCGCTGTCTGATGAACTGTCGAGTGTTATATGTTACTGTCGCTATCTGATGAACTGTCGGTATCTGATGAACTGTCGAGTGTTATATGTTACTGTCGCTGTCTGATGGACTGTCGAGTGTTACGTTACTATCGCTATCTGATGAACTGTCGAGTGTTATATGTTACTGTCGCTATCTGATGAACTGTCGAGTGTTATATGTTGCTGTCGCTGTCTGATAAATTGTCGAGTGTTATATGTTACTGTTGCTGTCTGATGAATTGTCGAGTGTTATATGTTACTGTCTCTGTCTAATGAATTGTCGAGTGTTATATGTTACTGTCTCTGTCTGATGAAATGTCGAGTGTTATATGTTACTGTCTCTAGCTGAAGAGCTGTCGAGTGTATTTTGTTACTTTCTCTGTCTAAAGAACTGTGGAGTGTTATCTGTCACTGTCCCTCTCTGAAGAACTGTCGAGTGTAATCTGTTATTTGTCTGAAACTGGTTATATTGCGCACTCCAAACAGTCTTAAAACACTGCCAACATCGCGATAGTTACACTAAGGTCTGCTATCCTTTCTT
>NC_054704.1:84334525-84355394 GCF_016097555.1 Gigantopelta aegis | reverse complement strand
CAATAACTAAATAGCCGAGTTAAACAATCGTTTCCTTCTCAGTAAACGAAATCATAATCGAACTATTACACAACTGGTGTTATGCTAACAGAAATGCACGAAATTATAGAAATTGTTTACTGTTGCTAACTTAACACAAATGACGGTAAAACGTTAGGGTTTTTTTCTTCTTCTACAAAACGGTAAAAGAGTTTGCATTTGTCGGGATGGCAGACCTGAGAAGTGTCATAATATGTAGAAGTAGGCCAGCGAACAGTTTAAAAACATCACACGTCTGACCCAGCCTAAAACAGCTATTTTATTCACAGATTGTAACAATCAAGGTTTACACTATAACACGATTATGGAGGCAAAAGGCGAAAGTACAGAAAAGAAAGTTTTAACAGATAACTCGCCTGTTGTTCCCCGCTAACTATATATATTAGGCCTAATGAGCATTGTTATTCAATCATTAGTTTTATTTTTGAAAACCGGCTTGGTTAAAACAAACAAAATGAAAATAACAAAGAAAAAGCAAACATAGCATTAAGAGCACCAAACCAACACAACAAACAACATGATCCATTACTGTGAAATCAAAAACGTGGTAAGTGCTATTATATATGTAGAAACTGGTATATGATTGATAACAGCAGACAATACGACGCCAGCAAGTTTCCATTCTTACCCTAACACATCAACTGTTGTCATGGACGGGTCATCCAAACGATTGATGTTCATATTCCGGACTCTATTCTTAAAATCGGGATACGGCTATGAAAATAAGTTGCATCATCATCACGATAAGCTATCTTGTCACGAGGAAAGCATGCAACTAGAATTCACTTGTCACTGAAGTAAAAACAAATGGGGCTGCATTTCACATGTTAAATGACGCAAGCGACGCAAAGTACTCTTCGTCTATTTTCGTTTCATTATTTTCGCCAATTTTACGATCAACAGTTCCTCCGGAAAAGATAAAATGTCATTAAAATTGATCTTCCAGATAGTTTATTAAAGGCTTATAAATGCAACTGCACCTAGGAACTCTCTGATCCCCAATCCTTAACGCCCTTTCTGATCTCGTTGACATAAAATCACTGAGGTTTGCCACTGGCTCCTATTGCAATATCACTTCATCACAGCCAAATAGTTAGCATGTCACGCTGTGTTTTCAGCAAATAAAAATATTTCTAAATAAACACCTCGAACACGTTGTGTCTTAATTTAATAATAAAACCAGTGATTGAATGTTATTGTAGTCTGCACCATCACAGATAAGTCGTTACTGTGTGAAATACATATTACTTCAAGTAAAACATCTCTGGATGTCTGAAATAATTAGCAAAAACACTAGCAAGGTCATCGGTGTTTCTAATAATTACAACAGATAACACTGCGCTGATTAGAATCACAAACCCTCTGTGCTAGAGACGCAGTTCGACGCAGAATATTCACGATTGCGTCAAACTGCGTCATTGTGCATCGATCTGCGTCAGTGTGCGACAATCTGCGACGTGTCACAGATTGTATGGAAATCAGTCCTGTGTTGACTTACCAGTCGTGGATCACTTAACAGCTGAAACAGACTGGGAGGTATTGGGTTCACATCCTGGTACACGCCCACGCGATGAGTGTTGTCCTGGACAGACAGCCCATTGGGTAGCGTGCTTGAACCAAATTAATATGGATGAAATGAACGACAAAAATAGTACACATCAAATCGTTCAATTCTTTACTGATGTCAATAAAACAGAGTGCGCTAATATTGTTCATCGTTAGTTATATAATAATCTACTTGACAAGGTCGATTTAATACAATTGCTGATCATCATGGTTTTATTAACTAATAAACTCCAATAATCTGTTCATTTAGAATCGATTTTGCCACTTTATGTTTTAATATATTTTTGTTTCAAGCTATTATCACCACATTCCCACAATCAACTTGGTGCGTCAGTCGATGATTTCAAAGATGGCCGACCCCCCGAGTTAATGGAAAAACTATTAATTTCTCCAGATGCCACTAATGAAAAACTCTTTCTGCTAATAACGGTCAATAACGTTCTGTTTGCATGAAGGTGGTGACCTTCATTTGAGCAACATAACATCTCAATATAAGCGTAAGTCAGAGTTCGACCAATCCACTAGCACTCAGCTCTGCCCTTAAAAAAGCCTCAAGCAACCCTCCAAGACAAAGAAAAAATCATATATATATATATATATATATATATATATATATATATATATATATATATATATATATATATATATATATCATGGCTTCTAGATTATGGTATCCCCACTCCCATGGCTAGTGATATTCAATGTGGGCTAGTAAATAACTACTATTGCCATACCTGACGGCTAGTGGATGTTTTTTTTGGTCAAATGTTGCAGTGGTCTATTTTGTAAACATGAATATCATGATCCCCACCCACCACCCAATGTTAGTGTTTTAAGTTATACCTATCTCTTTAGGTGACATATCCAATTTTTTTACTATTATTTAGTAAAATTGTGTTAACTTAAAGTAAAGTAGGGCTAGTGAATTTGTAATCATGGCTAGTAAATGTATTAAATCACTGATCCCATGGCGTGTGGATTTTATACAAATTATAGAAGCCCTGTATGTATGTATGTATATATATATATATATATATATATATATATATATATATATATATATATATATAACAACAGCAACAACGACAATAACGAAAAGAAAAAACAACATCAACATGAATTTACTTTTGCTGTTATAACACTGACTACAAAAACCCCAAGACAAATGCATTGCAATGAAAGCAAAAACCGTAGAATCATTTAGTAATGTCACCTTGCATAACGCAGATATGCAGATAGAAAATTGAAAGATATGACATAACATATCTTCAAAATCTTATTTTTACCAGGAACTTATTTGAAGACTCACATGTATGTTGTCCTTCTAGACCGACAAAGAACCGTGTCCGCTAGGTTGTTCGGCTTGGTTAAGACTCGAGTCGATAATACCTGAGTCGCCTCTAGCTTCAATTTAATTATTTATTACCGTAAGCACTTGCTTATTGGTACACACAATATATAATACAGAAGAAGAAGAATATAAACTGACTATTGAAGCATGATATATTAATAAATTATCCAATTACAAAACTTCTGTACTTAAAGGCTTTGACGAAATATTTTCCCACATTACAAAACATTTTTACATTTAAAGAGCTAAGCATCTCTATAAATTTAAAGAGCTAAGCATCTCTATAAATTTAAACACAGAAGGTCTAAACCAGTAAAGACGTTTTATAAAAACATTTCTTACATTATTAATGCAGGACAACATAATAAAACATTATATTCATCTTGAACATTTCCACTATTACATACTAAACAAACTCTCAGCTCAGATCAGATCAAATCATTTAGGATTAGTTTTATCGTTAATCCTAAATCCAATACGCAAAGGCAGAGGAATGTGGAAATTTAATAATTCATTTAAACAAAGGCAGAGGAATGTGGAAATTTAATAATTCAGTATTAACGGACAAAGAGTATGTAAAAGTCATAAAATAGGTAATTAATAAAGATAAATGTTAGTATGTTGTACCAGTTTATGATTCTAAAAATCTAAATATGGTTCCAAATGAGGAACTACAATTTGTAATAAATAGTCAACTTTTTAAGAGGCATTACTAATGGAAATTAGAGTAAAACAATAGCATTTTCTGTTTACAAGAAAACATAACATAAAGAATTAGAACAAAAACTATGTGATGAAATTAAAACACCAGAAAAAGATGAAAATTTATTCCACTTAGAAACCACTGAAAGTAAAAAATAGACTTACTAGAATTGAGAAAAAAACCCCATAAAGTTCATTATATAACATCAAGATCTAAATGGATCGAAGAAGGTGAAAAAACATCAAAAGTATTTTTCCAATTTAGAATATAAAAATTATTATAGTAAATTGAAGGCTAAACAGGGTTTATTAAATATAGGAGAAAATACAAGATTAATATATGACATCATATTTTACATTGAAATGAATGAATTTCAGGTCTACTACTATTAATTGAGTTTAAAAAAGCTTTTGACTCAATATCCTGGACTTTTATACAAGAAACACTAGACATTTTTAACTGTAAGATGTCTATTAAAAAATGAATTAAAACATTATATAATAAGTTCTGATCCAGTGTACTACAAAACGGATTTCTTTCTGAATCATTTAACTTAGAAAGAGGTTGTAGACAAGGCCATCCTTTGTATTCTTCTATATTTAGACTTTTTAACCATTTGTAATTACATATCAAATGTACTTTTCTGCATAAAATATTAGTGGCTGTATATTAAACGTGTTTCTGATCGTTCTAATATTTGTACTAGGTTAAATTTCATTTTATTCCCTAAAATATTTGTTTCGTACGTACGAAATTATTTGAAGAAAAAATTCAATTTGGACTTCTTACAAATATTAAGACGACCAAAAACACATTGAATATACAGACACTGATATTCGAAACAAGAAAATATATTTAATACATAAGTTTAATCGTAGAAATATTTTATTAGTCGGAAACATCTTACAATCAGCAAACTCAGGAATGTCCCTTTAATATCGCAATATGCAGATGATACAAGTTTTATTCTTTATCGTTCCCCAGCATCTCTAAAATACACTGTCAATTTTAGACTGTTATGCGTGAGTGTCTGGCCTCTGAAATAAATTATACTAAACCAAAACATATTCAAAGGAAGTTTACCATCATACCAGGTGGAAGTTAAAATGGGATGCAGAACAGTTTACATTACTTAGTATCAACTTTTCAGTAAAACTAGACAGAATTAATGACTGGACTATGGATCGAAGGTTGCAGAAATGGAAAAATTAATGAAAATATGATCTAGTAGAGAGCTAACTCTCTTAGGAAGGATAACTGTTATAAAACGTTTAGTAACGCATTTATTTATAGCCTTGCACAACAAAAGAGAAACACTACTAAAATATTTAAATACCTTATACATAACCTATAACATGACTGTAAGGTAGTGATATCAGGCCAATACCAAACTTGTTTCTGGGGTTACTAAACTTTAAAAAAAACCTTTCTCAGATCTATTAATATTTCTATATCGGCCAGTTTCAGTTGCTACGTTATGTGCAGATAGTCTTAATTTGACAGTACATACTTTATATATATGTAGGATTTATTTAATCAAGTAGGCCCCAATGTTGCGTATTTAAACTTTCCACCAAATTTTTTTAGAAAGTGGAAACTTCCGCAGATGTATTGAGTTGATAGAGAAGATTCAAGCTGGGATTCTGCCGTGCAAGTTGTCACAAATCGAGCACATTAAAACGTCGGAAATCAACCATGTCTAGAAAACTGTTTAAAAACCACTAGCTCATTAACACAGCTTTTATCGATGGTGTCTATTACCAGGTTAATGTACATAATTAAATTTTTGTTATCCTTGATGTGTTAGAGAATAAGAAAGCTTCCAGAAGACCGTGGATGATAACGTTGTTATGTACCTGATGAAACATAGTCTAGGCTAAGGTGACAGGAAGCTGCTTCCATCAACATATATCGAAACATTTAGATATTAAACTCCTGGAATACTTCTCAGTTGGAACCAGGACCTTTTGTTATGCAGTCTATGCTTTTTATTGATTTTTATGCAAAGACCAATCTATGACAGCGATGTTGTATTTTAAACAGCTAAGTTTGATTCTAACAATAGGAAAATATTAAATGGCAATTTCTGATCAAAAACACAAAAAACAACTGATTAAACATAAATAGATAATGGATATATATTACGCCTGACGATGATTTTCGTTTTTAAAAAATATATACATATCTAACAGTGATTTTATTTTACGAAATGTTATTCGGTGGTGAGACAGAGGACAGAGCTCATTGGAATACATATAGCTGTGATAACAAACTCTCGTGAATCGCTGTGGAAACAGTGATGATATCAGGCGTTCGCGAATTATATAAAAGATATATCTGACGTTGATTTTGTTTCAAAAACTACAGATTGTGATTGGTTACGAAACTGTACCTGACGGTGACTATGGTTACGAAACTGTACCTGACGGTGACTGTGGTTACGAAACTATACCTGACAGTGACTGTGATTACGAAATTATACATGACGGTGACTGTGGTTGCGAAACTTTACCTGACGGTGATTATGGTTACGAAACTGTACCTGACGGTGACTGTGGTTACGAAACTATACCTGACGGTGACTGTGGTTACGAAACTATACCTGACATTGATTGAGGTTACGAAACTGTACCTGACGGTGACTGTGGTTACGAAACTATACCTGACGGTGACTGTGGTTACGAAACTGTACCTGACGGTAACTATGGTTACGAAACTGTACCTGACGGTGACTGTGGTTACAAAACTGTACCTGACGGTGACTGTGGTTACGAAACTGTACCTGGCGGTGACTGTGGTCACGAAACTGTACCTGACGGTGACTGTGGTTACGAAACTGTACCTGACGGTGACTGTGGTTATGAAACTGTACCTGACGGTGATTATGGTTACGAAACTGTACCTGACGGTGTCTGTGGTTACGACACTACATCTGGCGATGATTTTGGATACGAAACTATATCTGGCGGTGATTTTGGATACCAAACTATATCTGGCGGTGATTTTGGATACCAAACTATAACTGGCGGTGATTTTGGATACGAAACTATACCTGGATGTGATTTTGGTTACAAAACTGTACCTGACGGTGATTTTGGTTATGAAACTATACCTAACGGTGATTTTGGTTACGAACCTATATCTGGATGTGATTTTGGTTACGAAACGATACATGACAATGATTGTGATTAAATGTAGATGACGGTGATTTTGGTTACGAAACTGTACAAGACGGTGATTTTAATTTAAATACGAAAGTGTACAATACGGTGATTATGGTTATGAAACTGTACCTGACGGTGATTATGGTTACGAAACTGTACCTGACGGTGATTATGGTTACGAAACTGTACCTGACGGTGACTGTGGTTACGAAACTGTACCTGACGGTGACTGTGATTACGAAACTATACCTGACGGTGACTATGATTACGAAACTGTACCTGACGGTGACTGTGGTTACGAAACGTACCTGACGGTGACTGTGGTTACCAAACTGTACCTAACGGTGATTATGGTTACCAAACTGTACCTGACGGTGATTATGGTTACGAAACTGTACCTGACGGTGACTGTGGTTACGAAACTGTACCTGACGGCGACTGTGATTACGAAACTGTACCTGGCGGTGACTGTGGTTACGAAACTGTACCTGGCGGTGACTGTGGTTACGAAACTATGCCTGACGGTGACTGTGGTTACGAAACTGTACATGACGGTGATTATGGTTACGAAACTGTACCTGACGGTGACTGTGGTTACGACACTACATCTGGCGGTGATTTTGGATACAAAACTATATCTGGCGGTGATTTTGGATACGAAACTATATCTGGCGGTGATTTTGGATACCAAACTATATCTGGCGGTGATTTTGGATACGAAACTATACCTGGATGTGATTTTGGTTGCGAAACTGTACCTGACGGTGATTTTGATTACCAACCTATATCTGGATGTGATTTTGGTTACGAAACGATACATGACAGTGATTTTGTTTACGAAACTATACTTGACAATGATTGTGATTAAATGTAGATGACGGTGATTTTGGTTACGAAACTGTACAAGACGGTGATTTTAATTTAAATACGAAAGTGTACAATACGGTGATTATGGTTATGAAACTGTACCTGACGGTGATTTTGGTTACGAAATTGTACCTGACGGTGATTATGGTTAAGAAACTGTACCTGACGGTGATTATGGTTACGAAACTGTACCTGACGGTGACTGTGGTTACGAAACTGTACCTGACGGTGACTGTGGTTACGAAACTGTACCTGACGGTGATTGTGGTTACGAAACTGTACCTGACGGTGACTGTGATTACGAAACTGTACCTGACGGTGACTGTGGTTACGAAACTGTACCTGACGGTGACTGTGATTACGAAACTGTACCTGACGGTGACTGTGGTTACGAAACTGTACCTGACGGTGATTGTGGTTACGAAACTGTACCTGACGGTGATTGTGGTTACGAAACTGTACCTGACGGTGACTGTGATTACGAAACTGTACCTGATGGTTACGAAACTGTACCTGACGGTGACTGTGGTTACGAAACTGTACCTGACGGTGACTGTGATTACGAAAGTGTACCTGACGGTGACTGTGATTACGAAAGTGTACCTGACGGTGACTGTGGTTACGAAACTGTACCTGACGGTGACTGTGGTTACGAAACTGTACCTGACGGTGACTGGTTACGAAACTGTACCTGATGGTGATTCTGGTTACGAAGCTGTACCTGACGGTGACTGTGGTTACGACACTACATCTGGCGGTGATTTTGGATACGAAACTACATCTGCTGGTGATTTTGGATACCAAACTATATCTGGCGGTGATTTTGGATACCACACTATATCTGGCGGTGATTTTGGATACGAAACTATACCTGGATGTGATTTTGGTTAGGAAACTATACCTGACGGTGATTTTGGTTATGAAACTATAGCTAACGGTGATTTTGGTTACGAACCTATATCTGGATGTGATTTTGGTTAAGAAACGATACATGACAGTGATTTTGTTTACGAAACTATACTTGACAATGATTGTGATTAAATGTAGATGACGGTCATTTTGGTTACGAAACTGTACAAGACGTGATTTTAATTTAAATACGAAAGTGTACAATACGGTGATTATGGTTATGAAACTGTACCTGACGGTGATTTTGGTTATGAAACTGTACATGACGGTGACTGTGGTTACGAAACTGTACCTGACGGTGATTATGGTTATGAAACTGTACCTGACGGTGATTTTGGTTATGAAACTGTACCTGACGGTGACTGTGGTTACGAAACTGTACCTGACGGTGATTGTGATTACGAAACTGTACCTGACGGTGACTGTGATTACGAAACTGTACCTGACGGTGACTGTGATTACGAAACTGTACCTGAATGTGATTTTGGCTACGAAACTGTTCAAGACAGTGATTTTGGTTACGAAACTGTACAAGACAGTGATTTTATTTACGAAACTACACTTTACAATGATTGTGATTAACTGTACAAGACGGTGATTTTGGTTTAAATACGAAAGTGTACAATACGGTGATTTTGGTTACGAAAGTGTACAATACGGTGATTTTGGTTACGAAACTGTACCTGACGGTGATTTCGTCACCACTGGCTCGCTCGTGTTGATCCACAGCTCTCTCGACACCCTGGCGTACGAGTATCCCATGACAACGAGCGGCATGACGAGAAGCACAGCGTCCAGGAGAACGGTGTACATCTTCTCGATCACGTGGTCGTCCCAGATCTCCCGACACGCGTGGCTGCCGCTCACGATGGGGATCACCTTGGTGAAGATGGCAATAGGGACCATGACGAGGAACGCTGTCAGCCAAATGATGCAGATGACCTTGTATGAGTGGGACAGCGTCTGCCAGCGTCGTGACTTCAGCGGCTCACAGATGGCGTAGTAGCGTTCCGTCGAGATGGCCTCCAGAGTCAGACAGCTCACCGCCACCGACACAGCTGTGGAAGAAAGAAAGAAAAGTTTTATTTAACGACGCACTCAACACATTTTATTTACGGTTATAAGGCGTCAAACATATGGTTAAGGACCACACAGATATTGAGAGAAGAAACCCGCTGTCGCCACTTCATGGGCTACTCCTTTCGATTAGCAGCAAGGGATCTTTTATATGCACCATCCCACAAACAGGATAGCACATACCACGGCCTTTGATATACCAGTCTTGGTGCACTGGCTGGAACGAGAAATAGCCCAATGGGCCCACCGACGGGGATCGATCCTAGCTGTGAGAGAAATAATAAAGTTTAAGTTTGTATTGTTTTGTTTAACGATACCACTAGAGCACATTGATTTATTAACCATCGGCTATTAGATGTCAAGCATTTGGTAATTTTGACATAGTCTTAGAGAAAAGTTTGTTTTTGCTTAACGACACCACTAGAGCACATTGATTGATTAATCATCGGCTATTGGATGTCAATCATTTGGTAATTTTGACATAGTCTTAAAGAAACGTGTTTTTTTTGCTCAACGACACTACTAGAGCACATTGATTTATTAATCATCGGCTATCGAATGTCAAACATTTGGTAATTTTGACAAATACATGTAGTTTTAGAGAGGAAACCCGCTACATTTTCCCATTAGTAGCAAGGGATCTTTTATATGCACCATCCCACAGACTGGATAGCACATATCACGGTATTTGATATACCAGCCATGGTGCACTGACTAGAACGAGATATAGCCCAATGGACCCACCGACGGGGGTCGATCCTAATCATGTCACAAACCTTGAAGGAATGCTCGCGCAAGGCTTTTGGACTGGTATACATATTCAGCGATATATACTCATGCACATTATTGCTTAATATCAGTAATTGTAAAATACCTGTAAGAAATCAAGCATTTTGATTGGCTGATTACAAGTGGTTCATTCTACGATATACCACTTCCCAAAGTCAATGTACCTACTGTAACGTTGTTTACGTGTATTCATAAGCGGTTAAGTGTCACTGTTTGTAAATATGGATGGCGTACACATGACGCCGGCTCGTTTAATTTGGGTGAATTGGAAAAAATATTCGGACCAGAAAATTACCCGGAAGAATACTCTCCAGACGATATAGCAACGCTTGCTGCATTGGCCTCTTCAAGCAGAATTTCAGCTAACAATCGTCCTGTTGAGTGAAATCAGCTGATCGAGAAGGTACAGTCCCTGACAGCAGATGACACCGATAACTCACGTTTTGCCAATAAAAATGTAAATATTCAAAAACTGATGAAAACATTGATCCCTTAAGTGCACCTAGGAGTGAAAAATGATTGTGTAAACCCCAAATTAATAACGCGACAAGTGACCCTGTTTACCCGATCATGGCCTCTCAAAGTTTTCAAACGAACTCGCAAAACACGAATATTACAACAAACACAGCTCCCAGTATCAACAAAATTACTCAGATGACACCTAGAGTTGAAATTCACAACCATTATCACATAACAAATAACAATTAGCAACGTAGCACAATAAATACAAACGTATATATCCAAATCTGTTTGATCAACAAACACTTTTACAAGTTTACATTTCAGACCGTTCCAAATTGCAGTGTATTTGAAATTTTGTTATCTTCTTCCATCTTAAAAATGGTTTACTGGTATTGCTTTCAGTTTAAAGCATTATGTTGTTGTTTTTGCGTATATATAAATAAAAATTGGTTCAAATACACAATAGTATTTTTCATATAACTAGTTTTGAAAATTTACTTCCAATTTCGTTACCCCCATGATGGACTCTTCCATTCGATTGACGTCATTCAGTTACAGACAAAATGTGGAAGAGTAACTTCGGAGAATTTTGTGAATGACAATAGTTCGCTATATACATTAAAAATAAAACATATATAATTTACAGAAAATAAAATAAAAGAAGGGAAAAGATATTTTACAATGGAGATCACCAGTTTCCATTCTTTTTTCTTCTCGGGGTGATGTCGTCTAATTGACGGTAGATAGGCGGATGACCACCTCGACGCTACGCGGCTCAGTGGTCATCCGGCAATCCACCGTCAATTAGACGATATCACCTCTCGAAGAAAAAAATGGAAACAGGTGATCTCCTAAGTATATTATTATATTTAATTAATAAAACGGTTAAATGTGACGGCTATTATATATACTAAAAGGCAAAAGTTATTGTGACATGGAGTTTGGAGTAATAAATTTGTGAATGGATTTATGGATGTAAACCAGAGAAAATGTGCATGAAAGAGCTCGAAGAAATGCAACCAAGCAGTTGTTACAGCGATTGCATGCTTTGTGCAAGAAACATGGAATATTCGGGAGAAATCCTGTCCAGTGTTCACCATAAAAGGCCAGACATTCAGTCGCAAATCATTGCCACTCTGTGCAGCCTTCAGAAGTCAGAAAAACACTATTAGTGAACTGTTTTATGCAATTTCGTCATGGCACGTCTCAGTGAAAATGACAGATTGTGAGTCATATGATGCTTGAATCTGTGACCTCGCAGCGTGGCGTCGCACGTCAATTCAACGTCCACAGAAACACCGTATGGCACTTATGGCAACGATATCAACAAAACAACCAGGTCAGAGACCGTCCCCGTAGCAGCCGACCACCCATGACAACCCCTCGCCAAGACATGGATCCGAACAATGCGAAACAGGTTCGATACCATCCCTGGCAACAGAAAGAAAGAAAGAAATGTTTTATTTAACAACACACTCAACACATTTTATTTACGGTTATATGGCGTCAGACATATGGTTAAGAACCACACAGATTTTTGAGAGGAAACCCGCTGTCGCCACTACATGGGCAAATCTTCCGATTAGCAGCAAGGGATCTTTTATTTGCGCTTCCCACAGACAGGATAGCACAAACCATGGCCTTTGTTGAACCAGTTATGGATCACTGGTCGGTACAAGTGGTTTACACCTACCCATTGAGCCTTGTGGAGCACTCACTCAGGGTTTGGAGTCGGTATCTGGATTAAAACTGCCATGCCTCGACTGGGATCCGAACCCAGTACCTACCAGCCTGTAGACCGATGGCCTGCCACGACGCCACCGAGGCCGGTCCCCTGGCAACAGAGGTGCATCAGCGAGGACAGTCCGACGACGTTTACGCATCTACGGCATCCGTGCAAGACGCCCAGTCAGAAGGCCAATCCTGACGCCAGAACATCGACGTCGACGTCTCTAGTGGTGCAGACAACACCTGCGATGGACAGCACGTGACTGGAGACGAGTCCTCTTCACTGATAAATCCCTTTTCCTTCTCCACAGATCTGACGGCAGGACACGTATCTACAGACGTCAAGGTGAACGTTACGTCACGCCATATGTTCTTGAAGGGGATCGTTTTGGAGGTGGTGGCGTTATGATATGGGGTGGAATTACAGCCACAGGCCGGACCCAGATGGTTGAGATTGAAGGCAAGTTGAATGCTGTGAGGTACCGAGATGAAATTTTGCAAACAACTGTGCTACCGTTTTTGCAACAGAACGGCCCCGGGATGATATTACAACACGATAACGCCAGACTACACATTGCTAGAGTTGTGCAGCAGTATCTGAATCAGAACACTGTTGATGTGCTACCCTGGCTTGCCAGGTCCCCGGATTTGTCACCAATCGAACATGTCTGGGATGTAATGGAGCGACGCTTGCGACGTCTTCCAAATCCTCCAACAACACTGCAGGAACTCCGGCTGATCCTTCCTCAGATCTGGAATGACATTCCCAGAAACTTTCTCCAGCGTTTAGCGGCCTCAATGAGACGACGGTGCCAGGCCTGTATCAATGCTCAAGGTGGACACACTCGCTACTGACTGTGTGAACTTCGCTCTGGACCCCCTCTAGTGATGTGGCTCATTTGCATATGGCAGGTGCGCCCTTATCATGAACTATTGCTCGTTTCCATACCTTCGGACATTTCTCTTTCCATGTTATAACGTTTCATACACGGCAGTAAAAATTTATCATTAATTATCTTTGTCTTTTGTGTGTCACAATAACTTTTGCCTTTTAGTATATAACGGGTGCAGCCATTTTGTACCATCTCAGTGAAAACGCCGGTGGTTACATACTATTTAACGTGTCATGTCAGGAATTAGTCTTAGAACTGAAGAAACAAACGTACCTGATGTTTGCGCAATGTTCTGTAATAATATCCATCCCAGTAAGCCAGCAATAAGTATATACTATTTTACAATACAAAATAAACCACCATTGTTAAAGTATCGAAATAATTATCAAGTTTTGTCTATGCAATAACCTACGTATTGAATTGAAAAACGGAGTCTATACCGGTACTTTCAGTGGCCTCCACCTGTGATTCCTGATTGGCAGATGTATATTTGTTAGAGGGAGAAGCCATTAACTGTCGTAGTCTAGACACAAAATCACGTACAGGTTGTATTTTTTTTTTTTACATCACAGGGTATTGGGAGATACTTACCATCCCTAAAATGGTAATGGACTTTCTCAGTCGTCATGCTTTATTATTGTAAATCATTCTGTAAAACTCTTGATTAAGTAAACTTTCCCATCTAAAATCACAGAACTGACCAATTACGTAGTCCCAAAGAAAAGAACATTATCGCTTGGGTATCGTGAGTGGTCGTTTTTACTCCAACGTAACCTACCAATAGGTCTAATAGTGTACTTTTTTCTTTGGATTTTTTAAGAGAAAAATACTATAACCCCATTTCGTTCTATTAATGCAAATTGAAATATATTTAGTTAAATAATTTATTATATTATCAAGTCATTTATGTTGTTTTACAAGTCAGGCTGATGAAAGCGAAGCGCCTTGTCGTAAATGACTGCGTTTGTTTACACTGTGCATACAGGAGTTGGTCGGAGCTGACGTCACTTCGAACCAAGCTAGAGTACCGGACGCAACGAAAACAAAAGAAAATGGCTGCCCCTAGTTAGCAGGAATAATCACGGTTTTTTTTATTAACTCTAAAATTACGCGTTTTTCATTTCTTAAAGTGTCAGTATGTGTTAGTGGTCCGGGTATGCATCTTTCCAACATATAAGGCTCATGTTTGAGTTTATTATCCCTTTGAGAATAGTCCTTGAGATACAACTGTGGAAGAAAAAAATACAGATGTGACAGAGCTTGAGAACCGCCAAGGACAAAGACAACAGTGGTGTTACAAAAACACAGAAAAAGCAAAATCTGTAAGCGACGAAGATTTAAACATATACCGACGAGTTATCTTATCAAGTCTCTATTTGTACACTAGGGATGCAGGCATGTTTTCACAAAGACATGATTGCATATACTCAAAAGTCACTGGGAAAAAACACCCAGACAAGCATTGGTATAACAAAAATACACTATGTCACGGGGATTCTATAATACCCGTAACTGAATGAAACCCGATTGTCCAAATATCTCTCCTAACTATATCTATTAGATCTCTCTGTAACAGGCAGTTATACCCGCGGTGGCTCGTCTCTAGGTATGATCAGAGATACGATCTTATATAAAGTATATATTATTATAGCACGTTTAGTTCACTAGAAAACACAACAAAACACAATACACTTTGGAATCTGTATTAACCTACGCTGACAAATGTACTGCCGCAGTAGTTAATTAATAACAACAATAATAACAACCCAGAACTGATCACTTAATTAGTTAATCTCTAGGTGTCTAGTTTACACAATATTGTAATCACTTCACCGTGACACAACACCCACACGTGTGATAATTGAGAAACGCTAACACACACACGTGTGATAATGGAGAAACGCTTCCAGGGGAACTTAATTAATAAAGGAATTACCACTCTATTCCTAACTGGTTAATTTTTAATTAACCCTTACTACTCATTCAGTAACCTTGTAACACAGAATTAATACTGGTACCTATCACAATAAAGACAATAACCTACAGTTTACCTAGGTCCTCTAGGATGACTGGTTAAGCTTTTTATAATTATTTAGGACAGGAGCCTACAGATTACTGCGTCAGATGACCGGCAGCACCGTCTAAATAATATTGGTATAATACAGTATTAAAATATTTAAAGTCACATCAATCACATCAAGGTTATACACAGAGCAGAAAATATATATTTACCAAAGTCCCGTCTGAACTAATATAGATCGTTCAGTGGACGGAGAGCGATCCCCATCTTTCTCCTCGATATATCTAAAACCTAGCTATTTATTCAAAACTCTCAGAGACAGCGAATATCGCCTGGGGGTACAAGGCGGTACCTCACGTATCAAGTGGATTTTCCACAGCCACCATGCAGGCATATTTTTCTCTGATCGTCAGACTGGCTGTCGCCATTCCGCGAGCAATCCCCTGGTCATAAACAGCACTAGCGGAGTTATTACGTAACTACTGGCCACATGGCCTCCACACCTGCGCTAGGTGTGTATTAGAAAAGCTCGATGACCGTCGCGCAAAGGTATCACGTAACAAGTTGCTCACCTGGGCTAAGTGCATTTGGAACTGCACACGGCCTTAAAACAATTTATATCGCCACAGGCGAAAAGAAATTAAGAGCATGTACCGTCACACACCCCCACCTCAAAAAGTTCGTGCATTGACTGATAATGCAGGCCTATCCTTACTTTGCCCACCAGGTACATTCCTTGCCCGACTAGCTGACCAACTAGATGATTCTCCCCGATAATTACTTTCCCGGGAAAAACCTGGCTGAAATTTCTTCTTATCACCCTGTTGTATAGAGCTACCCGGTACTGCCTGAGCTTTGTGTATTAACACGTAATCATCTGCCACTATGCCTGCCTCCTCTATCTTTTTGACATCACGATCCTCTAAATGAATACGTAAGCTAACTGGTAATCCATTTTTAATGTCCTGTAAGATCAACAACTCCCGTAACTCGGTATATGACTCTACCTGATGAGACACCACCCATTTATCAAACATCCCTGCCTTCTTAGCCACAAACTCACTATAAGACTTACCCTGCGTTTTTCTCAACTCGCTATACCGTAAACGATAATCCTCAGGTCGTAATTCATACGCCCTCAACACTGCCGCCTTAACTAGGTCGTACTGACTTGCTCGCTCATCACTCATTGAATTATAAGCTACACTAGCCTTCCACTTAAACATAGACATGGCTAACAATGTCCACTTAGACTGCGGCAAATGTAGCTGCTTAGCGGCCCGTTCAAAAAGTTGGAAGAACATGTCTACCTCCTGGTCATCAAATACAGGCACTGATCTATAAGCCTCCGACATGTTAAAACCATTTCCTGCCTCACGTCTAACTTCTTCAGTATTCAACTTTAACTCATGTTCCACTTTTAATTTTGCTAACTGGAATTATCTATCCCTATCTCTCTCTTCTCTACCCCTCTCTTCTCTCTCTCTCTCTCTCTCTCTCTCTCTCTCTCTCTCTCTCTCTCTCTCTCTCTCTCTCTCTCTCTCTCTCTCTCTCCCATTCTTCTTTTTCTCTATCTCTATCTTCTCTTTCTCTCTCCCTCTCTCTCTCCCTCTCTTCCCTTTCTCTCTCTCTCTCTCTTCTTTCTCTCTATCCCTCCCTCTCTCTCTCTCTCTCTCTCTCTCTCTCTCTCTCTCTCTCTCTCTCTCTCTCTCTCTCTCTCTCTCTCTCTCTCTCTCTCTCTCTCTCTCTCTATCTTCTCTCATCTAATGCACGTTCTTCTCTTTCGTACTCAAGCTTTTTAAAAGCTAATTGTTGTTCCACACTTAACTCATTTATCTCTATCTCTGGAACAATCTCACTGTCTTCCATAACAGGACTATGACCCAAAACGTCCTGGATAATAATTGTCCTTATATCTCCTAAGGTTTTAGCTGATGTTAAATCAATTTCTCGCTCACCCGCGATTTCAACTAACTCGGCCTTACGTGCTCGCTTAATCTCCACTACACTGAGCGTAGGCCTATCCAGCAAATTCTTATCCATGTTTAGATATGACGCACTTATTATTAATTAATTTTCTAGTGAACAACGTTGATACTTCTGGTAATTTGTAAAAATAATTTATAAAGCCCCCATTTACAAACAATACTTTTTTTAAATATGCATGGCCCGTTTCAGATCCCGGACGAGCCCCCAATTTTCTACTCCTGTCACGGGGATTCTATAATACCCGTAACTGAATGAAACCCGATTGTCCAAATATCTCTCCTAACTGTATATCTATTAGATCTCTCTGTAACAGGCAGTTATACCCGCGGTGGCTCGTCTCTAGGTATGATCAGAGATACGATCTTATATAAAGTATATATTATTATAGCACGTTTAGTTCACTAGAAAACACAACAAAACACAATACACTTTGGAATCTGTATTAACCTACGCTGACAAATGTACTGCCGCAGTAGTTAATTAATAACAACAATAATAACAACCCAGAACTGATCACTTAAATAGTTAATCTCTAGGTGTCTAGTTTACACAATATGCAAATCGCTTCACCGTGACACAACACCCACACGTGTGATAATTGAGAAACGCTAACACACACACGTGTGATAATGGAGAAACGCTTCCAGGGGAACTTAATTAATAAAGGAATTACCACTCTATTCCTAACTGGTCAATTTTTAATTAACCCTTACTACTCATTCAGTAACCTTGTAACACAGAATTAATACTGGTACCTATCACAATAAAGACAATAACCTACAGTTTACCTAGGTCCTCTAGGATGACTGGTTAAGCTTTTTATAATTATTTAGGACAGCGAGCCTACAGATTACTGCGTCAGATGACCGGCAGCACCGTCTAAACAATATTGGTATAATACAGTATTAAAATATTTAAAGTCACATCAATCACATCAAGATTATACACAGAGCAGAAAATATATATTTACCAAAGTCCCGTCTGAACTAATATAGATCGTTCAGTGGACGGACAGCGATCCCCTGGAGCCTTCCTATCTTTCTCCTCGATATATCTAAAACCTAGCTATTTATTCAAAACTCTCAGAGACAGCGAATATCGCCTGGGGGTACAAGGCGGTACCTCACGTATCAAGTGGATTTTCCACAGCCACCATGCCGGCATATTTTTCTCTGATCGTCAGACTGGCTGTCGCCATTCCGCGAGCAATCCCCTGGTCATAAACAGCACTAGCGGAGTTATTACGTAACTACTGGCCACATGGCCTCCACACCTGCGCTAGGTGTGTATTAGAAAAGCTCGATGACCGTCGCGCAAAGGTATCACGTAACAAGTTGCCCACCTGGGTTAAGTGCATTTGGAACTGCACACGGCCTTCTAAAACAATTAATATCGCCACAGGCGAAAAGAAATTAAGAGCATGTACCGTCACACACTAAATACGTGATTTGTCTCAGGTCACATAACATGTGTATAATGACAACACACAACAGTAAAACCTCACTTCCATCAGTCACACAACACGAATATAACAACCACAGTAAAATCTAACTTCCATCAAAGTCACACAACCACAGTAAAACCTAACTTACACCAGGGTCAAACAACACGTGTATAACAACCACAATAAAACCTAACTTCCACCAGTCACACGACACGTGTATAACCACAGACAACCACAGTAAAAGCTAAATTCCACCAGAGTCACACAACACGTGTATAACGACCACACACAGCCACAGTAAAACCTCACTTCAACCAGTCACACAACACGTGTATAACAACCACAGACAACCACAGTAAAACCTAACTTAAACCAGGGTCACACAACACGTGTATAACAATCACACACGACCATGGTAAAACCTAACTTCCATTAGTCACACAACACGTGCATATGCACCACACACAATCGCAGTAAAACCTCGCTTACACCAGTCACACAACACGTGTATAACGACCACAGACAACCACAGTAAAACCTCACTTCCACCAGAGTCACACAACACGTATATAACAATCACACACAATCTCAGTAAAACCTAACTTACACCAGGGTCACACAACACGTGTATAACAGTCACAGTAAAACCTCACTTCCACCAGAGTCACACAACACGTATATAACAATCACACACAACTGCAGTAAAACCTCACTTCCACCAGAGTCAAACATCACGTGTATAACAACCACACACAACCGCAGTAAAACCTAACTTCCACCAGAGTCACATAACACGTGTATAACGACCACAGACAAACACAGTAAAACCTCACTTCCACCAGTCGCACACCACATATATAACAATCACACACAACCGCAGTAAAACCTAACTTACACCAGAGTCACACAACACGTGAATAACAACCACACACAACCACAGTAAAACCTCACTTCCACCAGGGTCACACAATACGTGTATAATGACCACATACAACCGCAGTGAAACCTAACTTCAACCAGGGTCACATAACACGTCTATAACAACCACCCGCAAACATGGTAAAACCTAACATCCATCAGGGTCACACAATACGTGTATAACAACCACACACGACCATAGTAAAACCTAACTTCCATCAAAGTCACACAACATGTGTATAATAACCACACACAACCACAGTTAAACCTAACTTAAACCAGGGTCACACAACACGTGTATAACAACCACACACGACCATAGTAAAACCTAACTTCCATCAGTCACACACCACGTGTATATGCACCATACACAACCGCAGTTAAACCTAACTTAAACCAGGGTCACACGGTACTTTTTCAACATAATTATCACCATTTCAACCGATCCATTTTTATTTTACTGAAAACAATTAATATATGTGGAGTGTTTGTTCATGACACGAGTTCCTGGTTAGTTGTAAATGGGTGGCGTGAGAGAAGTCGATATCTTAGTTTCATACTGTCCACAGGGTTCCCATGCGCGTGCTGTAACCTCACCGTGGTGCAGGGGTGTAACATTCTCTTTGAGAATGGCCAATACAGCACAAATTGAAATTTTGAGTAAAAGTCAGTATCTATCTGTGATATTTGTATTTTTGAACAGTTCTTTACACTGTTTTTATTTAAATCTTGAATTTTTATATTGATGTTGATCATCACCTTATTTGTTTGCATTACCATAGTTTGACACCCAATAGCCGATGTATTTTTCGTGCTGGGGTGTCGTTAAATATTCCTCCATTCATTCATTCATTACATATATTATGCTTTATTAAAATTCATGAAATGAAAAACCAAACACCATAATAGAATTGTGATAAACTGTTATTATGCATAAATAACAGGAATAA